>NC_041334.1:11425863-11569423 GCF_004354835.1 Perca flavescens
ATGGGCCCTATTTTAACGATCTAAGCGCATGGCGTGAAGCGCCTGATGCAGGTGCGTTTAGGGCGCGTATGAATCCACTTTTGCTAGTTTAACGGCGGAAAAAAGGGTCTGTGCGCCAGGCGCATGGTTCAAAAGGGTTGTAGTCAGTGTCTTAATTAATCATAGGTGTGTTTTGGGCATAACATGCAATAAACCAATCAGAGTGTCATCTCTCATTCCCTTTAAAAGCCAGGCGCGTTTGTACCTAAGCAGGAATGAGAGATTTTCAGGAGAAACAGATCTGCTCGTGCGTGACGTGACTTAATCTTCTACATGTTTGTGTGCTGCTGCGCCTCCCTGTGTGTGTGTAACAAGCATAGTGTGCATGTGCTGTGCACGAGCCTAGGTACATTTTTACTGATGAGCAGTTAAAATAACAATGAAATGCTGCGTTATTGATTTTAGACCAGGTGTTTGTTGGTCAATGGCGCGATCACTTCCCGCTGCCTCAAGATAGCAATACGCCAAGAAGCCAAGAATGCACTGTAAGACCAGCACGCCCATGGGTGCACAGATGGGTGCAGGTGCATTTGCTATTTAAACAATATATACTATATATACTATATATATATATATATATATATATATATATATATATGAATGATTAATTTTAATTGTTTGTCACATTTCCGTTGCCTTCTTTTTCTCCCATATACTGAGAGGCATTTTCCTGGTTTTCTTTCCTTCACTTCACTCTTTCATCCAATCAATCCCACTCTCTGACTTTCTCTCTCTAACCACATCTTTTATTTTACTCACTTTTCCTTTTCTTTCTTTTCTGTTGTCAGCAGACACTTTTTAACTTTCCATCTGTCCTCATTTGTGTCCTGCAGTGCAGATTGCGATTAGTGTGAGAGAATGAAGATGCACAGCAGGGGGAGATATAGAATGAGAATGAAAGAAATGGAGGGAAGTAAAGTAAGTAAGTGAAGAATAGGTAGAGCAGGGAAGTGAGAATAGAGAGGCAGAGAGGTTTACAACGTGAGATGGACTGAGTTGATGTCCACAACAAGGATTAAAACAAGGTTATTATCTTTAAACCACAGTGAAAACTGAAATAAAAACATGAAAGCAATGAAATGCATTGTTACACAACCGACCTTAAATTGGATTTATCAGGCCGTGTTTCATATTAGTAGCAAGTATTTTTAAATGGCAGTTATTTCCAGTTGGTTTAATTGCTCCTTTGTTACACTGCCCCCTGTGACCCACAATGCTGTCACAGAAAATAAAAAAAAGGAAGTGAAATTCAAATGAAATCAATAAAAATGTGAAGAAAATCCCCAGCATCCACTAAGTTTTTTATTCCCTGTTTTATAGGACAATTCTGGCGCAAAATGAACCTAGGGGTTTATAACATCTGTACCGAGTCGAACATTCTTTGGGACATGTTTTCATGCTAATCGAATGCGTCTCTATACTTTAAACAAGCTACTTCAAAACTGGTGGTTACCTGCTAATGCTAGCTTTAGCGGGCTTATTGCAGCTAATGCTGGGAACAGAGGTCTTCTGGAAGACTTGGTTAAGCTTTTCTTTGAGAAAAGAACAAAGAACGGCACTGAAATCATTCTTACAAAAGGAAGATGTGTTCGGAGTTTTGCCGACTGGATACGGCAAAAGTTTAAAGTTTAATCTATCAACTAGCCCCGCTACCTTCTTCGTTGCTCTGCCTGGTTGTAGCGCTATCCTATTACGTGCAGAGGGAATTTGAAAGACAACCATTTATCCCACCCCTCGGTTGAGCCCTGTCAATGGTGAGTTCCCAGACCCAACATCTTGATGTGGGTCCCCTCAATTCTGAAAGAATGCCCAGAATGGTGATCAAGATATAAATAAAGGTGTTGTTGTCATGATGGAATTAATGCTGCAGTACTGTACATTATGCTGAATTTAGCATGTAAACAATTACAGCAAGATTACGTTATTATTATTTATGTATTTTTCTTCACAGTCTGTTTTTGACTGAAAAGGTCATTTATGTTTGATTTTTCTTCTGTATGTTCTCCACCCCGATTATTTGGGTATGCATTTACAATATTTGTTGTTTGAATATTTTTGAAAGACTCAAGTTTTTTGCAGACCCTATAGGGCTGTAATCAATCTACAAATTTTGATTACATACATAGATTTCTGCTAGAAATATTACATTTCAGTGATTAAGTGTTGAATATCATCTGCATATATTTGTATACATTTGTATTCCATTTTCCTCACCGTATCCTTCTTATACCAAATTTACACACAAATGTTTAAGTTAAACTTCATTCATTCAAACCATGAGGTGCTTCTGTCCGAGAATGGCTGCTGCTCTCTGACCGAGAGAGAGAAAATTAGTGCATGTGTGCAGATTAGATAGCGTGTGTGTGTGTGTGTGTGTGTGTGTGTGTGTGTGTGTGTGTGTGTGTGTGTGTGTGTGTACACAGTCTGTCCAACACAGTCTCACTCCCTACTCGTCAAATGTATGACGCATGGTCAAGGACCCTGGCGTCAAGTTTCAACGAAATAGGGGTACCCTTGACGTTATTTTTCGACGAGGGGGGTCCGTCAGATAGACATTCATGTTATTCCCTCACCGTCGGATATCGATTTAAAAAAAAAAACACGCCCCCCGCCCCTTAACTCGAAATCTGTGACAGTTATTGGTAATTTTAGCCCAATAACCGCTGTTTTAATCAACATTATTCACGAGATAGTATCATGGTTTATATGTATTTCTTTTTATGTTATTATTTCGGTATATTTCGCCAGGGAAGCTGGATTGCTTTTTTTTTTTGTTGATTTATATTTTTAAACTATAATGCTACATCTATCAACATTTATTTAGATGTTATCATGGTATTCATTTCTTTACTTTAATAATATTATTTCGGTCTTATTACCGGTGAAATATTACAGTATATGCTGTAATACAGAACATTACGATATGATCCGAGCAGGAAGCATTCAAAGCCGATAGGCCTATCCCCCAATGCAATGCGGCCATTCATTTCAAAGAATCGGCAGCGATCAGCTGGTCTTTAACGCCAGGATCGCTTCAATATACATATATACAGTCAGTGGTCAGTATCACTTCAATATACATATATACAGTCAGTTATTGTGTCACCAGCAACAACACGTTGCTCAGTTTTATTCCAGTAAGTTATGAACCATAATAACGTTTAAACGAATCCGCGAAAAACTCCGGAAGTGACGTAGTACGTCCCGCTCGGGCGGATACAAAGATAAAAATATATAGGCCTAACATTCGTAATATTAATGTTTTTTCTAATGTTGTATTTGAGGAGTTAAACAATAAAGATTGTTATAATATTAAAATACAGTTTCATGTATTTGTCACGTTTAAACGAATCCATGGAAGTGACGTGGAAATTCCACATCTCGTCTGTGAAAGAATGTTCCACGTTGTGCGTGAGAATTTACACAATAAAATACTAATAATGAAAAAATTGTGTTTTATATTTAGCACTTTGATTTGCCTTATATATACTATATAAAAACCTACAGTTGAGTGTTTAGAAATACAGCCTAATGGCTTGTTTGACTAATTTGCATTTGTTTTGAATTGTACTGTTGTGAAAAACAATATACAAAGAGAAGCATTTTTTATTTTATTTTCCATAGATAGTTATTTAAAACGCAATTTTCTAATTTTGCAGTTGATGAATATTAATAGCAAAGACTAAAGGGGAAAAACATAAGTATATTTATGTGTGGTACTTAGTTTGATTTAAAATCACACTGCATTATTAGTTGTTTTAAATAAATTACTTTTTTTTGAAATATCAATTTATGGTAGGCCTAACATATTCATTATTATATTCAGAACATGATCCTCATATCAATCACCGTGGTTACAGCTTGTAGCCATCCTAACCTTTGTAGCCTTTACTGAGACTACCTTTTCAAAATTAAGAAGGGACTAGTTTTAAGAAGCATTTTCAGGAAATTAAAAGGATAAGCAGATTGTTACCGAGGTTTTTGTTCACTGAGTAAGATGTATATAGCTTTGTTTGGGTATGTATACATATACAACATTTGTATGGCATTTTTGGCACACTTCTACCTCAGCCCTACTGCACAAAGACAAAACTCACACATCTCATTCAACCATTTCACAAGCTGAGAAAAGGGTCATGACATGGGTCAGAGCAGTGGTCCCCCCACTCATGTCTAAGAAAAGCTGAGTTTATGGGTAAACTTAACATTTCTAAACTATAAAAACGTTGATGATGATATAGGCCTAATTTGGACCTACCTCAATTAAAACTTTAAATAATGTTGCTTGAGATTGAGGGTGTGCAATAGCTTCATGATATGAAGCATGGTTGTGTTGCTCTTGTCACTGTTTGTGAAAGATGAGCAATAGATTGTTGCTGTGTGATGTGCTTCAGTCTAGCCTATATCACTTTGTTCATGTTGTTTTTTATTTTAAGTATGTGAGCTGTATGATAAAACAATATGTCAAGTGTTATTTGTGAAGCATTTGTACTCAAGGCAAATATCCCTCTGGGGACAATAAAGTAGGCTATCTCCTGCTAAGTGGTCTCCATGATGTGTAAAAATTAAAACGTTGTCGTAGGACTATAGCAAACACATCGTTGGAAAGGTCTCAACCTGGAGAGGAACATTTGTCAGTCTGAAGAGGATACATTACTCCTGCTTTGAAATATTGACCTCTGAACCTTGAACCCAGTACATGTATGAAGGCCTGTCATTTAGCAACAGAAGGTTCTACACACATAAAACCAGCTGTTATAGAAAGCTCTGGACCTCAGCTGTCATGTAGATATGGTCACCAAAGTTTATCCACTGTAAGCACTGTCAAATATGGTAATAAGCTATATTCACCTATTTAACGATTCGATTTTTAAAATCTGATGACACCAGTGTGTTCTCCATCCCAAAAAACCCCAGGGTGTATCCAAAATTATACACTGCCAACTTCTACTTATGAGAAATATACCAATATACTTTAAAACTACAACTCCCATAAGAAACGCCACAGAAGCTGTTACAAAGCTTGAGCACTTGTAGTTTTTCCGGGGTGGGTGGGGGGACTCGTTCGGCTCCTCTTTCTGCTGTCTGCCGTGAAATGGCCCGCCGGCCGGCCGAGCACACAATATATGAGACAAATACATGAAACTGTATTTTATTATTATAACTATCTTTATTGTTTAACTCCTCAAATACAATGTTACAAAAAAACATCAATATTACGAATATTATATATTTTTATCTTCGTATCCGCTGAGCGGGACGTACTACGTCACTTCCGGAGTTTTCCGCGGATTCGTTTAAACGTTATTATGGTTCATAACTTACTGGAACAAAACTGAGCAACGTGTTGTTGCTAGTGACACAACCACTGACTGTATATATGTATATTGAAGTGATACTGACCACTGACTGTATATATGTATATTGAAGCGATCCTGGCGTTAAAGACCAGCTGATCGCTGCCCGATTCTTTGAAATGAATGGCCGCATTGCATTGGGGGATAGGCCTATCGGCTTTGAATGCTTCCTGCTCGGATCATATCGTAATGTTCTATATTACAGCATTTACTGTAATATTTCACCGGTAATAAGACCGAAATAATATTATTAAAGTAAAGAAATGAATACAATGATAACATCTAAATAAATGTTGATAGATGTAGCATTATAGTTTAAAAATATAAATCAACAAAAAAAGCAATCCAGCTTCCCTGGCCGAAATATACCGAAATAATAACATAAAAAGAAATACATATAAACCATGATACTATCTCGTGAATATTGTTGATAAAACAGCGGTTATTGGGCTAAAAATACCAATAACTGTCACAGATTTCGAGTTAAGGGGCGGGGGCGTGTTTTTTTCTTTCGTCGATATCCGACGGTGAGGGAATAACATGAATGTCTATCTGACGGACCCCCCTCGTCGAAAAATAACGTCAAGGGTACCCCTATTTCGTTGAAACTTGACGCCAGGGTCCTTGACCATGCGTCATACATTTGACGAGTAGGGAGTGAGACTGTGTTGGTCTGTCCCTGTTTAGACACCTAAACATCTGTGCAGAAGTCTTCTTAACCAGGTGCCTGCTGTGTGCGCATATATGAATGTGTATGAAGTGGCCGTTCCATGTGTAAAAAGTGCACGTGTGTGTACACGTCCGAATGTGGGTGTCTTATGTTATGCGTATCTGTGTGCATGTGTGTTTCATGCATCTAGCCACAGGAGGCCATCATTTGCCACTTCACGGTACTTACCCATAATCCTCGGAGTGTGGATTCATTTGCACTTGAAACCAACAGAACGAGGGAGATAGAGGGAAGTAGGAAAAAGGAGAGCAAGAAAGAGGAGAGGAAAGGAGACAGAGATAAGATTAGAAAAACTCTGACCATGTGCAACATAAAATGTGATCTCAAATATCTGTGTGTGTGTGTGTCTGGAGGAGCAAGCTGACATGACTCATTTTCCTGACTGCTTATTTTGCCTCTGCTCCTTCCACCTCTGCCTCATTCTCTTTTCATTCCCTCTCTCCATCTTTTCTTTTTGCTCTTTCGGAGCCTTAAGGAAATCTCTCACAGGGATGCCCAAATACACACTCAGTAATGCAGTACACGGATGCACGCACATTCAAAAACACTTGGCTAACCCACTAACGCACACATACTGCATGTGCACACTCACACCTCCCACTTAATCACACGCAGGCACATAGATTCATGCATAAAACAGTCATTGAAATGGTAGCTGGGATGCACACACACACACACACACACACACACACACACACACACACACACACACTATATTCACTCCCACGCACAAACGAATGCACAAGCTAATCTCTCTCAGCACACAGGCTTTAAGAGTTTTTTTTTTCTGTCTCAATAGACCAGCAGTGACTTTCCATCCACCTCTGGCAAATTTACTTTCTGTGTGTGTGAGAGAGAGAGAGAAAATGTGTGTGTAAGCACGTCAGATATGCATGTATTTACTATGTGTGTGTGTGATGTGAATCTGTGTTAAGTTTGATGATTTTAGTCAGTGGGACACATAAAGAACCTAAAGCAACTACCTTACTGAGCAGAGACAAAAGGATGGAGAGAGTAAGAGATGGAAAAGAAAAGAAATACAAGAAGGATGAGATTGCTGGAGGAGAAAAAAAAAGAGAGTGAGCGAGGATTTTAGAAGTGGAGAGTGAGAAACTGTTGGTATGAAGGAGAGAAGGTTAATTTGTGAACAACGATGCAGCCAGAACAATAAGTTCCTGTGTGCAGTGAATGTTGGTTATATGTATACAGTACATGCATTTATATGTTGTTGGTGTGGGGCAAAAACCTTGTATGTCCAAAACCGTTGTTGTTCAGGAAATTGAAAAAAATGCTAATTTAAAAACTTTTTATTGATCTATTTTTCTCAGACAGTCAGACAAATACACCTCGTCAGTATTCAAATGTTCGTAAAACCGACAGACAGACGTAAAGAGTGCAAACCAGAAGCATTGATTTATGGAGACAAATTAAAATGGGGAAATATGGAGATTAAAGGTTTCTGCCTGGCAGCAACAGTATGATAGATCTCCATTCATGTGTGCAGATTAGATTAGTAGATTAGTTTGTGTGTGTGTGTGTGTGTGTGTGTGTGTGTGTGTGTTAAAGAGAGATAGACTACCGTTCTGTCTTTGTTCCATCTATTGCTTCCTTCCAGTAGTTGCTCTGTGTTCAGTGGAAAACAGACATTGAGTTCTTCTTGGCTCGCTTTCACTTTTATTTGTACGTTTTGGTTCTCCTTCAGTATTTTTAATTGTGTTTCTGTGGGTTTGTCCTGAGTTTGGTTCCAGTACAGGACTTTTATTTCTTGTCATTTTCCTCCTTGAACTCTTTAATAAAGGAAATATTGCCAAAAAGTCCTCTTCAAAACAGTGACTCACACCAATTTTGAAAGCCGTGAGAGCCTCTGAGCACTTGTCCAGCCAAACAACAACTAGTCCAAGAAAAGAACAAAATTGGGTTTGTTATCTCTGTGACTTCAGGCTTGCCTGACAGCCTGTGCACAGCAAAACTTCACTGTGCAGTTTCATATGATTTTCTTTTGCATACAAACACAGAAATAGTTGGAACCCAAATATATATTTAGAATTCCTTGGCAGATCATATTAGAGTTTACTGTTCAGCTTGTAGACATGGTGGTTTTCTGCCAGAGTCTACAACTGTTACCCTGGTGTATTATGTACTGTATGGTCGATATCAAAAGTGCATCTTCTGATTGTCTCCTTGAATATTTGTGCCAAAGATTTTACAAAAACGGAACATAACAACTCATGTCTTTCAAAATGAAAAAGCTCATCTGTGATTTGTCATGTTTCATTGAGACTCAAATACTCAGTGTTTGCTTATGTGACAAGATATTCATCACAGAGTAGTTCTGACTTCAAAATAATGAAAAAAAACGACGAGAGATGAGAGAGTTCATCTTGTTTTTTTGTGTAGTTGATGCTTCAAATGTGGCAGATTAAAGTGTGTCTAAACACACTGATGTATTTCCAGCAGCCTGATTCGCCAACTGTTCATTGGGTCTTTCTCACCTCCCTTAAACTGCATCCCCGGCTCCTCCACTTGCCTTCCTTCCTCACGTCTTAGTCAGTCCCACTGAGGAATGACACGTACTTTCCTCTGTGCGTCAGATAAGCATCCCTGTTTACACGTACATGGTTATTTTTACAAACTGAGACATTTCCCTTCGTTTGTACCCTTCGTTTACACGCAAACGGAGAATTTGCCTCTGAAACAGAGTCTTTCTAAAAAGTCCGGCCAGAGTGGAGATTTTAGAAATCTTCGTTTGCACGTTTGCATGGAAACTGAGACAAACGGAGGTTTAGGCAGCCGAGAGAGAGAAAGAGGAAGTGATTCGTTGCGGCGTTGCTATTTTTGGGATTCTGATTGGCTAACGTGGGCTTGAGCTTCCTCTTTACACTGCCACCTACAGGTTTGGCATTATATTTATATTTATATATATATATATATATATATATATATATATATATATATATATATATATATGGGTACATGTAAACAAACACTTTTCTGAAAACTGACAGCAGTGCACAATGTTATTTTTGAAAACGGAGAGGTTGAAATGTCTGTTTATGAAAATAGCCGGCCACGTGTAAACGTAGCCTTGGACAAATTTGTCCGCTGTATGGGCGGAGTTAGCAACGGCTTTCAGATGCACGGCTTCCAGGAAGGCTGCTCTCGTACGTCCTCGCTCATAGCTCATCAGAGATCCATCCTCAATCTTGTCCAACCTCAAAGACCATCACAGGCTCCTGTTTCCTTCCAAAATACACTTAAAACCTCTGAAAAGATACACATGTGCTGCTGCTTTACACAGATGGATGTAAGGTTGTAGCCAATTGCATTTAAAAATGTATACTGTACCATTGTATCGTCTCAGACATACCAGGAAAAACATTCTGAGGAATAATCACCTTCCAGCGTTTAAAATAAAGTTGGTGGTGTTCAGTTTGAGATGCAGCATGGACTATAATTAGTTCTTTTATGAGCCAATGAACTAAAGATGAAGAAAAACGTTGCATGTATTTTTAGTTATCAACCTCAGATCTTGATACCCTCCTTCACTGTGTACTGTCTGCAAGAAGCCATGACAAGAAGTAGCTTCTCTGTTTTCTGTGTTTTTCGACTCACATCTTCCGGCACTGATAGCTGGATGAAAGTTTTGGCATCACAGTAGCTGGCGGTTGTTTACACCATGCTGTAGAATGGCTAAATAAATGATAACGATGAACTAAATCTAGATGTGATGTCAATCATTGGTCGATTATTGGTGGTTGGATGTTCTGAAACCCCACAGTATAAGCAGAGCAGGGAAGGGAAAAGGTTTTTTTTGTACTGTAAAATCATCTTGGTGATGAGAATTATTTGTGGAAAACATGCTGACTTTGTATCTGAGTATTAGTATATGTGTAAGTGAATTCAGAGGGTTTCTGAGTCACTTCACTGTAGTCAGATAGTTCTTGGATACAGCATGCATCAGTTTCTGTCTTATAGTACGTAGGCTATTGGCATGTATTTCTACCTGACACATTTGACATTAAAGCATGCCTTACAGTATTTTCACATTATGAAAATTGGACTGCACACTTAAAGGTCCCATATTATGCTCAATTTTAGTTCCATACTTGTATTTTGGGTTTCTACTAGAACATATTTACATGCTTTAATGTTAAAAAAAACAAAAAAAAACTGTATTCACCCTTAGTCTGAAACGATCAATTTTAGCGTCTGTCTCTTTAAAGGTGCCCTGCCACACGTATTTCATTACTTTGTGGTAATGTCTGAAGTTCTACCATGGACTCTGTAACATTTTTTGTGGAAAAAATGCCTTGGTTACCTTGTTTCAAGTCATTCTAGCGTGGTATAGAAAGGCTACAGGAAAACTCAGCTCGATTTCTGCCAGTTCTCATTAATATTCAACAAGCTAAGCTGTTTGAATCTGAACAGCTAGCCAATGAGAGCCTGGCTGTCAGAATCCTTTACCCAGCCCAACTGGGCGAGCTAATGAATAGTAATGAGCTCAGGCAATATGATGTCAGACTGACCAGCTTTTGTAATTGGCCTGATTTCTCTGCTTATTTTTTTCAGTGGCTAGAGCTGACAGAGGAGGTAGCAGTTCATTTTCACATTCACAACATAACACAAACACATACGGACCTAACATATTTCAAAAAATGCAAGTAAAAAACGGTTTTGTATGGCAGGGCACCTTTAAGGCCCAATCAACAAAAAAACACAGTCTGCTCTAATTGGTCAGCATCTGCGCTCTCAGAGTCTCTGCACCGTCATTGCAGGCGGGGAATGACTGTAACGGCACTTTCTACCTATGTATATAGTATAGTTGTGGCATCACAACTCTACTGTTCTCGCTGAGGTGTAGCAACTCCAACTAAACGGTGAGCTAAACTCTCTCTATTCATGAACATGAAGAAATCCTGAGTTCTTCTTATGCAGATTTATTTTCTTCACATTGTGCTGAATCCATACACATGAGATGAGTGATGAGAGACGAGAGAGTGAATCTAGGAAACAAACAGCAAAATACTATAATTAGCTAAGCCACCTAGCTTACATGAACATTACTTTTACAGCAAAAAATCAATATGCTTCGAAGTTAACAAGGATTATATACATACAAGCGATGCTTCTGCTGGGGAGTCAACGGACATGATGCATTTTCTCTGGCGCAATGACTGTCTGCATTTCTAATGCGTTTTCTAACGTGGTGAATTCTAACGTGGTGAATTCTAACCTGATGTCCTACTTCCGGTTTTAGCGCAGTAAACAAACGTCAAAATAAGAGTCTGCATGAACTACTTCCTGTTTTAGCTCAGTAAACAAATGTCAAAATAAGAGCATGAAACTGAAAGTATGCCAAGTTAAATGCATAAAAATTCAACTTAAATGCCTGAAGGGCAAAACAACAACATACAGAGGTCCTGACGTTTAAAGGCACAGTTTCTGAATACGGGCTATGTGCATTTCTCAGTGGATTAAACGTTAGGATACTGTACTTTCACAGTTTTTATGTAGCACCTTGACCTGCATTATAATAATAAATACACGAAAATCTCACTTTTTACAATATGAGACCTTTAACTACTCAAAAGCGGAAAAGCTGTTTGCACGGTTGCGTGAGTTGCTGGCAGCGACTGATTTGTAGCTAGACGAGACTGAGCAATGTGACTCAGAACCTCTGCTGATGTAAAGATGTGGGGTTGAGCTGTTTCGGATGAATCTAGGTCAGGCAGCGCAGGGTGAGCAACCTTCATGATGTATTGACCATGAGGGAGAGAGAGAGAGAGAGAGTAATAACTAGGGTTATTCATGTCTCTGCCCCCTCACCCAGCCAGCAGACAGATTAGTGTGTGTGTGTGTGTGTGTGTGTGTGTGTGTGTGTGTGTGTGTGTGACTGTTTGTGTAAGCACGTCAGATATGCATGTATTTACTATGTGTGTGTGTGATGTGAATCTGTGTTAAGTTTGATGATTTTAGACAGTGGGACACAAAGAACCTAAAGCAACTACCTTACTGAGCCGAGACAAAGGGATGGAGAGAGTAAGAGATGGAAAAGAAAAGAAATACAAGGAGGATGAGATTGCTGGAGGAGAAAAAAAAAGGAGAGTGAGCAAGGATTTTAGAAGTGGAGAGTGAGAAACTGTTGGTATGAAGGAGAGGTTAATTTGTGAACAATGATGCAGCCAAAACAATAAGTTCCTATGTGCAGTGAATGTTGTATATATGTATATATCATAGGCTACTGAACAGCAAGATGGCGCCTGTGTTTGGTTTGGCCGCTGCTGCATCACATCTGTGTCAACATTCCGTGTCTGTACTCGTCTTATTTGTTGTCATATTAGCCCTATCGTCTAACGATTGCATCTCTGCTACTCGGACTTAAGATCGACGATCGTTATTGGACATCAGAGTGTCTATGGAAGGACTCTTTGAAAGCTGGGAAAGTTTCCGACAAACTTTTCCGCCCCCCCCCTCGTGTGTCCTCCCTCCTCACCTGAGTACCGGCTCCTGTTTACATCCAGGAGCCCTGGTAATCCCAAGAATAGACCGCGGAGACGGGGCTGCAGAGCTGGAGCTCAGGTCAAGAACAGGCGAACTTTCTGGACGGGGGTTCTCTGGCCTTGTTGCGGAGAACGGTCCCGGTGGTTGTGGCAGGTTTCCCCCCAGGAAGCTGGTGGAATTAGGCCTACTCCCCAGCCGCAGTACCCACGGATGTTTCTGCCCGTTGGACGGGTGCCTCCTCTGTCCCAGCGATGTGCTGGTGGGAACGTGGACCTGCCCAGACTGCCGATACAGATTGTTCCTGTGCTGTCTGACCAGAGACTGACCGCTCGCCGCAGCTGGAGATCACGTGACCGCGTCGGCTGTTTACGTTACAATCAGCTGTTGAGGATGCCGGTCTGCCATCATCATTACGGCTTGCCTTGCTCAATGCTCGTTCCATTTCTAATAAAACTTTGATTCTCAACGAGCTAGTGAGAATATGGATTTTATGTTCCTTACAGAAACGTGGCAAAAGGAAAATGAGTTTGTTCATTTAACTGAGCTCTGTCCTGTTGGCTGCTCTGTTACTGGGACGCCCTGCATGGCACGCCATGGAGGTGGGCTTGCTGCTATGCATCGTGACAGATTCATATGTAGAGCCATAAACTCTGAAAGTTTTTCCTCTTTTGAATCACAAATGCTCAAAGTAGGTTCTTTTAACACTTTTTATAGTGTGTTGATCTATCGCAGGGGTGGCCAACCAGTTTAGCATAAAGAGCCACAAAAAAACACGCACCATAGCAAAAAGCCACACAACACATGCACGTCCACATTACAACAGCAACAGTGACTCAGTGGGAAACCTGACAGTCTTTGTTATCCACAATCCTTTTTAGGTCTGGTTGTACATTGTGGAACAATGCTTCATTTGTCACTAGAGGGGCTTTCAAACAATCAACAGTAAAAGGGTTAATGAGGAAGGTGATCTGTGGCTGCTTTTTTTCCTCAGGTTGCAGAATCTGTCCATTAAAAAAACTCTGCTGCATTATTTTTTATTATTTTTATTGGCAAATGCATTATTCAAATAAATATATATATATATATATATATATATATATATATTTTTTTTTTTTTTTACTTATCTGAAATGTTTCAAAAGTAAAAAAAAAAAAAAAAAAGATCCACCAATAACACAGCCCCCAGCCACACAGTAAGAGCCTCAAAGGAGCAGGCAAAGAGCCACATACGGCTCAAGAGCCACAGGTTCGCCACCCCTGATCTATTGCCCTCCCGGCCCGGCAAACGTCTTTCTTACTGATTTTAATGACTTCCTATCGTCTATCATCAAACTGCAAAAGGTCTTAATTATTGGAGACTTTAACCTGCATATTGATGATTCTACATGTAACACAGCTGCTGATCTCCTTTCTATCACAGACTCTTTTAATTGTACTCAACACGTTACTGGACCTACACACATTAAGGGTCACACCCTGGACCTTGTCTTCTCTCTTGGTCTAGATATAGCAAATGCACGTGTGGAAGATGTTCTTGTGAGTGATCATAGTTTTTTTGAGTTTAACTTTCCTCTTGATCCTCCATCCCTGAGAATTAGGGCCCAAAGGCGGATTATGAATCATGATGCTGCTGAGAAGTTCTCTGCCTTGTTCGACCCATGTTCTCTGATGGGATTCAGTGATGCAGATGTTTTTATCCAGTCTTTTAATACTCAGTGTTTAACAATTTTAGATAAAATAGCACCAGTTAAATCAAGCATTATCCCTCATAAAAAATCCTGTCCTTGGATTGATGAAACAATTCAAAGTTTTAGAAGAAATTGTAGAAAAGTTGAACGTCTCTGGAAAACTACTAAACTTGTGGTTCATAGGATTCACCTTAAGGAACTAAGGGTTACTTTAAACGAGATGCTGAGAAAGGCCAGAACTTGTTTCTTTTCTCAGCTTATATCCTCAAATAAGCACAACCCCAGAATTTTATTTGACACCATTAATGCTTTAGTGTCTCCTTCTGGCCCACAAGCAAGTGTGTCTTCTAAATCGGACTGTGATGAATTCCTCTACTTCTTTGTGAATAAGATTAGAGATGTTAGGACCAACATCTTACCATCACTTCCTCAGAACTCTGCATGTGACTTGTCTCCCGCTCATTTTTGGTCCACTTTTAAACCTGTGACAGTGCATGACATCAATGACATCATTTCTCTGCTACAGACTTTGAAACCCTCATCTTGTCCTATGGATATTGCCCCTACTGTGCTATTTGTACAAGATTTGACTCCATTGGGCCCTGCATTGTTGAGATGCTAAATACTTCACTTTTAACTGGTGTCGTTCCTAGTTTTTCTAAACATACTGTTGTTAAGCCTGTACTTAAAAAGCCCACGTTGGATCCACGTCAACCTAAGAACTACAGGCCAATATCAAAACTACCTTTCATGTCAAAAATTTTAGAAAAAGTTGTAGCAGAGGAACTCACCCTTTTCTTAGAGAAGCACGAGCTGTTTGATAAATTCCAGTCTGGTTTCCGTAAAAGGCATTCTACGGAAACTGCACTTCTAAAAATCTCTAGTGATATTATGATGTCAGCTGATTCAAAGGATTTTACAGTTTTGGTCCTATTGGATCTTTCTTCTGCGTTTGACACTATCGATCATACCATTTTGATAAATAGACTTCGTGATCTGGTTGGGATGTCTGGATGTTTTAAAATGGTTCTCATCCTACCTTTCTGGTAGACGTTTTAGTGTTCATGTTAATCAGATATTGTCTGAAACTGCAGAGTTGTTGTGTGGGGTACCTCAGGGGTCTGTCTTGGGACCTATTCTTTTCCTCTTGTATATATTTCCTTTAGGACAGATAATTAGTCAATTTAGTGACATATCGTACCATCTCTATGCGGATGATATCCAACTTTACTGTTCTTTTAAGGAAACTGAGTTCTCCAAACTGTCATCTTTAATAAACTGTCTAGTATCAAACAGTGGTTACGTGACAACTTTCTGCTTTTGAACTCAGAAAAAACAGAAACTCTAATTATTGCCCCTGAAAGTCGTATCCCTGAGATAAAGCATCATATTGGGGACTTAGGCTTGTCTGTCCAGCCGAGTCTCAGGAGCGTAGGTGTGGTTTTTGACTCAGCTATGTCGTTGGATCGCCACTCTAAATTATTAGTTAGGAACTGTTTCTTCCAACTGAGAAATATCTCTAAGTTAAGACCACTTATCACTAAGGATGAATTAGAGATGATCATTCATGCTTTCATTTCTTCACGCTTAGATTACTGTAACAGTCTTTTTACTTGTCTGAGTAAGAATCAGCTTTATCGTCTCCAGACTGTTCAGAACTCTGCTGCAAGGCTTTTAATGCACATTAACAAAAGAGCACACATCACGCCTGTTTTAGCAGCACTTCACTGGTTACCAGTCCAGTATAGAATTCAATTTAAAATTCTGGTCATTACTTTCAGAGCCTTGCACGGTCAAGTTCCTTACTACATCTCTGATTTGATACAGCTACATACCCCCACCCGTAGTCTGAGATCATTAGGTCAGATGCTATTAGTGGTTCCCCGCACTAATTTTAAAACTAGAGGGGATCAGTCATTCCAAGCAGTGGCTCCTAGGCTGTGGAATGACTTGCCTCTCTCGCTACGTTGTGTGGATTCTGTCGAATCTTTTAAAAAGCAGCTGAAGACTCTGCTGTTCAAGCAGGCTTTTACTTAGTCAATGGGTTTTTTATGGTTGTTTGTTACATTTTCTATTTGTCTTTCAATGTGCTCGTATTGTGACTTCTTGTGTTGAATTGCATTTCATTGTGAAGCACTTTGTGATTTTTATCTGTGAAAGGTGCTATACAAATAAATTTTACTTACTTACTTACTTACTATACAGTACATGCATTTATATGTTGTTGGTGTGGGGCAAAAACCTTGTATGTCCAAAACCGTTGTTGTTCAGGAAATTGAAAAAAATGCTAATTTAAAAACTTTTTATTGATCTATTTTTCTCAGACAGAGTCAGACAAATACACCTTGTCAGTGTTCAAATGTTCGTAAAACCAACAGACAGATGTAAAGCGTGCAAACCAAAAGCATTGATTTATGGAGACAAATTAAAATGGGGAAATATGGAGATTAAAGGTTTCTGCCTGGCAGCGACGGTATGATAGATCTCCATTTATCTTTTAAACAGTTGTTTTAAAGTACTTGTTTCTAACAGGTATTTTGCAACCCTGTCTACTAAAAATCGTGTTCATTTCAAATTAATTTTCATTGCCACATACATGGCAAGGAAAATGAATTGTAGGAAACATTACAGCCCGAGGAATCGTTTATAATGAACCTGCAAAGTGTTGCTAAAAATATCTCTGTGTGGCAACTAAAGCACGATTCACATTGTTATGGTTCTGTTTATGTAACTCAAAGGAGGTGGTTAAGATTTGGGAAAGTTTGAGGTCTTGAATAAGATTTTAAAACACTTAATTTTTAGTAGCCTAAATCAGAGGTTTTGAAGCTTGACGTCTTCTCTGAATTTAAGAAATACCTTATCCTGGAGATGAAAGTGGCACATCATAAATGAAATCAAATATATATTTTGGTGGCTTGTATTGTAAGGTATTTAGTCAATGGAGCGTGTGATGTGTTTGAAGCTGCTGTGGATAAAAGTGTGAGCAAAATGTATATTCAAATGTGGAGAGAAGCTGGAGGAGTGGGATGTCTTGAAGCAGTCTATCCTCTTGCTCTCTCCCTTTCTCTCTCTCTCTCTCTTGCTCTCTCTATCTAATCTCCACACACTCTTTTCATATCTGTACACACAATATATCTTACTCTGATGCTTTCAACACTCGCTCCCTTCTTTTGTGTCCTTTTTCTCTCAATCTATCTCTGTCTCCAGCTTATACTTCTTACCCTCCTCTCTCTCCCTTTCTTTAAATACATTTCAATAAATACACGTTTAGGGTTAGGTATAATTTTTTTTTTTTTCGATACCGGTGCTAAGCAGTATCGGTTCAGGCACTGTGCCTTAAGCGTTTACCAGTAAATTGCCGTTAAACGACAAAAACAACCACCAGATGGGAAAAGGGTATTTTACAATAACCTTGAATGCACCACAAGGCTTAGGCTACCAGTTTTAAGTCTGTGTTGTTTTTCCAACAGCGGCAGACTGTTAAGTCCCGGTGTTGGAATCCATCTTCTCCAATCTTCTTCTGTTGTCTGTAACGTCCGTATCGGAGCATCAGAGAGAAGTGCGGGCATTTCAGTGGCATCGAAATGAGGCACCGAAATCCGCGTTGCTATTCGGTCCGGTAGATACCAGTCGTTTAGGCACCGGTGCCGTATTGGCACCGGGTTTTCTGTATCCAACCCTATACAGTTCTCTATTGGCATGACCTTTCTGTAATTAAGTGCAGTCTTTGTTACTGAATTGGTGAACTCTTTTTTTACAATAATACGTTTGCTCTTGTTTATGGAATGTCATTGTTTTCAGATTTTTCTAGTCACAATAATTTTACTTTTTTCCCCAATTGCTTCCAGTAAAAACTTTCAAGGCAATCTGCTACCTTCAACCTTTTGGCAGAGCGTTTAGTTTGCTGCCCAGCGTTGCACAATGGATTTATCAACTCTTAATGGACAGGACAATGTCAAGATGGGCAACGATATAGAAAACTTCCTGACAGGATGTTGGAGGAACCAATCAGCTTGCTTGACACACATGTTCGCACTGAGCATTGTTGATTTGGGAGGTGTTGTGAATAACTGTAGGTTACTTATAGCACCCTTCTCTGCATAGGTTTGCATAGATGTTAATGTGTAGCCGTCAGGCCCCCAGGAAGTGTGCCAGGCATTGAAGCAATTTAAACAGCGTTGGAACAGTTGGAACTCCTGGGCTGCCACGTGATGCCCTCTGGCCCAAAGACGCGTCTGTAAATCAGTGGATAGATTTTTTTGGCCGTCACAACCTCCGTGAAATGATTTGTTTCACTATCCGAATTTAATCCATTCGGTCCGATAACACTTCTAGAAGTCTAGAACAGCTGCATGATTAAATCATTTAATCCTCATTAAAGTTAGCGGAGCGCTAAAGCAGAAGTAGCCGGCTCGGCCAGTGGAGGTATATTGCGTCTGTTCTATGGGCCGCACGGTGAGGAAGTAGCACCTATCAACCGCGTAATTTCTGGCTCCCTGATGGCTCCCTGATGGCTTCCTGCGCCACTGAGCAACTCTCATAGGAATGAAGGGGGCTCTGTCTCATACGCTGTATCCAACTCTTAATCTACATCCATGGTATCCCTTCAGAAGCAGGCTTTGCTTCCCAACACTGTGGAAGTATAGCAATAGTGTAGTCTCGCTTTGCCAGACCTTCCTTCACAGCGCTGCGGAGGAGGATCTGGCTATTCCACACAACATTCCGGGATGGGAGAAAAACGTCCTCTGGTTTATTGGCAACTCTCTAAACTAGCCTCGGGAAGGAACTTGTTTTGATGGAACATGTTTATGTTCAAACGTTGTTTTAGTCGTGCAACAGAAAACTCAGATTGGACAGATAGTCTAGCTAGCTGTCTGGATTTACCCTGCAGAGATCTGAGGAGCAGTTAAATAGGGCTGCTCCCTCTTAGTCGATTAGACGACTAATCGGTCGTTTTGGTCTTAGTCAATTTCGATTTCTTTACCCAATTAGTCATGTTTGATGCTTTTTTCATGCTGAATGACTTATTTCCAAGAAACCTACGAGCAGATCTCTGGTAAACACAAGAATTAAAGTGGTGCTTTTGCATGACTCTTCGCGGAGAAACTCAGATTTACAGATCTGTCGATTAAATCAACGAATCGATTAGTCGATATAATTGAACGAGTGTTAGTCGACTAAGAATTTCTTCAATCGAGCACAGCCCTACAGTTAACCATAGTCCTCATAAATCCACCGGAGTTTAGAATGCCAACACAAAGAAAGCGAAGGTAACGGACATCCGGTCGAAATGAGGGACATCCGGCGGATCTTCTGGCGGCGTCTGAACAATCCCGGAAACGAAACGTTATATCGATATAGACCAGCAACAGGGAGACAAACAGGAACAGAGGTGTAAAACAGTGCTGCCATTTAAATGTTTGAAATAAACATGGATAACCAGGCCCTAACAACTCTCTTCCTCTGCTTTCAAAAATACACACACACAAAACACACGTTCTCTCTCTCGTCCATATCCTTTTATTTCTTTGCCTGTCACTTTCCACATAAACTCTCGGCATCAATTAATTTTCCTTTCAATTTTTTTTTGATTCTCCCCTCACACACTCTTACACACTTTCTCTCTCCTAAGCTCATCCTACTCTCTCTCTCTCTCTCTCTCTCTCTCTCTCTCTCTCTCTCGGGGGTTGAGCGGTCGTAACGTAAGCGCCAGTCATCTCTTATCATCGCCACTGTGTTCCCTGAGCGCTCAGCAGTCCGCATCTCTTCCTGTCTCTCCTCGTCCCTCTGTCTCCCTCTTCTCTCTGAGTGTCACTGCTCTCTCTTTCTCCTCTGTGGATGTTACGCTGATAAGGAAAGCTTGATGTCTGCGGTCATGTTTTGCGGTTTGAAGAGGGACGTTGGGGCAAACACTGTTGGTGAGTGCGGAACCCATGAGGGGAAATTCCTTCACTGATTAGATTCTAGATTGAGTCATTTATTGCTGTTAAGCTCCCACTGTAGTAGTCATTCAAACATTGCATGCAGGTCCAGTGGCATGGGTGTGCTGCTGATGAAGTTTAGGTTTAGTAGGTGCTGTTCCTTCCTTCGTTCAGCTTCCGTTTTGTATTTGTTCATTATGTCTTTTGCTTTTCCTCCCCTTCCCCAGAAGTGTCAGTGGATTTCCAAAATAACATTTCTTTATACAGGTAGAGAGGTTCTTTCTTGGAAAAGACTTGGATTTAAGCTTATGCTTATGTGTGAAATCAGTCTTACTGTGGATGGAAAACTGCGGGATGCTCTTTAATAGTGGAAGTCATCATACTGATGTTCTTACATTTGCTGTGATTGAGAGCAACATTTGTGGGAAGTTCTTAGCTAGGGATCATGAAGGGTGGTGTTACTAAAAAGGAGGACATTTCTTAATCGTGATGCTGTTATCTTTCTTTATACCAGCATGAGAAACATGTTGGAGAAAACCCAAGCAGCCAATCACACGTTTTGTGGATTTACGCACATAGCCTTTTTAGTTAGGCTAAGTGTTTTACAATGACGCACTCCTGATGCACTATTACAACATGAATCCATGTCTTTTCATGTCTACACAGAGAGGGAGTTATGGGTAAAATGTGGTTGCGGTGCACATGCACAACTCCGAAATCTCAAACGACTTCTCAAGTGATTCCACCAGTTTTACCGGCGGATAAACGCGGACATCCGTGTACTCCTGTTATTCATCTGCATGTATGGCAGGACAGAAAACTAACCAGCTAACGCTAGCGTTAGCTAGCTAGCTTGGTTACATTTTTCAAAACTAATATACAGTAGTCTTGCAATGTGTGACCCTGCAAGATCCCCAGTCTTTACACACTATGACAGTCTTAGACGTTAGATGTGAGATGGTGTCAGACTTTAGTCTTTTCAATGTCTGTTCAGAGTCTTCTAGTGTATTGTAGGTGTTAGTTGATGCAATTCCAGTCAAGAAGTGGAAAGGGATTTGTTATTTATTCATAAAAGTCATACTCAAAACCCATCCAGGTAAAGAAAAGAAAACAGCCGTGTAAACTTATCCTAACGAGTGCATGTTGACTTACATGCAGCTCGGATGTTTCCATCTTAAAGGGGACATATCATGAATAAGTCCCTTTTTCAGTGTTTGTGTACATACATTTGGGTATCTGGAGTGCCAACCAACCCAAAATCTGTGAAATCATACAACCCAGTCAGATATTTTTGGGCTGCCTGGATCCGAAAACATGGGATTCAACAAGTCATTCAGATTTCCCCTTAGGATATACCGCAGAGGGTGAATACAGGAATATTCAGACGAAAATAACGTTTTTTGAACATTAAAGCATGTGAATGTTCGAGTAGAAACCAAAAATGCAAGTTTGAACCTAAACAATACGGTAGCATGATACGTCCCCTTTAAGCTATTTGCACCCGAGATGCCTTGTGGTTGTTGTGTGATTTATTTATTTTTTTCTCAGGGTAAAATCAACTACAATTCTGTGTTCAAATGCAAAGGAAATTCATGACATACATTGCGTTTTCATTTCTGTTGATCTGTTTGGATTGCTGCATGGCAAGACTTTAGTTTGGGCCCTGTTGAACTTCCATATATGAAATGCCTCCAGTTACCTCCACTGCTTATGCATTGGAATAAAGAAGAACACTTTATTTATTCCACTTCACATTATATTTATTTTAGTATTCGTAGTAATGAAGTTGACATGGGCTCCATCTTTCATTAGCATACTTGGCACTGCCAAGTGCTTTAGCTGTAATAATGATTTGCTTGTTGTTTCATTGTGTATTTGATTTACAATATCTTTGTAGTTTTTTCAGCTTACTTTCCAAAAAAATGCTTTATTTCTTTATTGCAATGTTCTTCCATTGCACATTTTTATACTTCTTATACAATTGAAATGAATAGCTAACAGATATTGGCTTCAAAAGAGGGTATTGGGATTAGGTTGGGGGACGAGTTCTTCATTGTAAATCTTGGGCAAGATTGAGATAATATTTTCTTTTACAGATTCTATCTTTGGGGTAGATCCTATTCCATTTGTGTATGTGAGCTCTGATTGTGAAGGTTGATTTTTCCATGTCTAAAGTTTGTTCTATAATTGATAGCCATGCATTTAGTTGTGGTGGATTTGGCTTTTTCCATATGCATCACACACAATATGTTAAAAAAGATGCATGTCCACTGATTGTATCTTTCCAATTAGAAAAAATATGGTTTAGGATTTTCTCAAACTCTTCCAAGAGGTTGAAAAGACCCTAAAGGCTGACTTTCCAAAACCTCAAAATATTTTTTTCCAGCTCTGTTAGCACAAACAAAGCTCATCCCCACTGGTCAATGTCGTCTTGAACTAGTCTGCTCACCTCGATGGTCCAGACTCCAAACTAGCAAATACAACAGCAGCCCACAGCTGGTTTTATTCTTTTCCTTTATAACTTACTGTACTAGTAGAGTAAGAGAGATGCACCGGGGGTATTAATAATGTGAGCGCCATCCTATTTCATGCACCAATGAGCATAGTGGGAGCTATATTCTCTTTAATGGCCTCAGAGACTAACTAAGCCGATAGCTGTGCTGGAAATGTGCTAAAAACTCAGGAAGCTGCTTTTCTTTCTTTGAGTTTTATGGAGATAGAGACGCTATAGAGGTCTCATATTTCACTGTATGCTTTGTTAAACTACTGCTTGGCTACATCCTCAAGAGGGATTAATTGGAAAAGTCAAGCAGTTAGAAGGAAAGGTTTGGAGAACAGCAGGTCAAGACACATTTTAGATGATTTCGTCAAAAAATTAAGAAAGGTCCAAGGCACTTGTCCTCCAAAAAGTTAAAAAGCCTTTATTTATATATCATATTGAAATTGTTAGTACATTAAAAATAGAGCTGGTAGCAACCCACGTGCTGCTATGCGTAAAATAAATAATAGAGGCAACTAAGTGTTTAATCAACTAATCATTTCAGCTGGACTTGAAGGCCGTTATATTGTTGGGTAGTTTCATTTATAATAAAACATTGTATTATATAAACTACTTAATTTGTAAAGTAACTAGTAACTAAAGCTGTCAGATGAATGTAGTAGTACAATATTTCACTCTGAAATGTAGCGGAGTAGAAGTAGAAAGTGGCCTGAAAGGAAAAGACTCAAGTGAAGTACAAGTACAGCGCTTGAGTAAATGTACTTAGATACATTCCACCACTGATTATAATGAGAGTGACGTGTACTGAGAAATACACATTTCTCTGTGTCTTTCAATTGCTCTCCAGTTCCTCCCTCTGTCATTTACATGTTGAGGCATTAAGAACGTTCTTACTCCAAGCGGCTTACAAGCAGCGCGCAGGTACATCATATCATGGCAGAGCATAGGCCTACGGCAGCTGACGGGGACCAAACCATCTGACTTATTAATGATGGGGCCGTCTCTCGCACCGCAAAACCCACTTATTTCTCATTTTCATCTCTTCACCTGTCTGCTTTGGCCGGCCCCTCCAATGAACATGTCAGCAGAGTTAACGTGGCATCCAAGTGTTGGCAGAATGAAACTTTATCTTCAAAGGAGTTTTTGATGTGTGTATTTCTTTCTACCCACCACCTGCCAAGCTGTTTTCTCCTCATGCCTGCTTCTCTTCAGCTGTGAGATCTTTCCTTTTAAAGAAACAACAACTTTGTTTGTCTTGTTTTTTAGTGACATATCGTGTGTCTACGGTAGTTGAAAAGCAAAAGGTATGCACCAAACACAAGACCCTTTTTTTTTTTATTGGATGGCAACTACCAGGCAGGCTATGTCAGTGTGCAGTCAGTTTTTTTTTTTTTTTTTTTTTTTTCAGGCTTTTGGTTTCGGTGTGCTTTTACAGCAAACTTAGCTAAAGCTTTTTTAGAGTTTGTGGTGATTGTGGATAGCAGAACCTTTCACCAAGACGTCATCTCCACGACTCGCACATTACCCTAACCGGCCGTTGAACCGGCTTTTGTAGCTCGTTGAGGTGTCAACGTTTGCTGTATGTATGTATGTACATTTTTGAGGCCGTGTACAGACAAAAAAACAGATCTCCCCAGTGGACAGTAAAGATTAAGGGCCCTATCTTGCACTCAGCGCAATCGCCTTTGTACACCGACGCATGTATCATTCCTATTTTGCACCTGACGCACAGACTTTTCTCTCCACAGACGCACGTCGGTAAATTAGGGAATGTATTTGCGCTCCCGGGGGCGGTTCAGCGAAAAGAGGAGGCGTGTTCAGGCGCAAACGTTCCCTGGTGCTATTTTGCAGTTTCAGAAAACAATTCTGTCACAGACCAGGAAAAACCTGGTCTAAAGTCAGTGGCGCGTTATTCAGATGCTATTTTAGGGGCGCATGTTGGAAAATAAAAGCCTCACGAAAAACATCCCCTTCTATTAAGTGGGATCAACACAGGGTGGTGCAAAAAATAAATTCAACCAAACAATAACCAAAGTGTGAGGGGAAACTGTGATGGCGCGGCGGAGGCTGTGTGCGACGCAGGGCTTATGGTGCGTTCTTTTTGTCTTGTAATCGCGACTAGTAGCTCGAGTGTGACGTCACATCCATGTCGGAAAACGAGTAACCGCGGGTTGTTGCGTTCTTTTTGTCACACAATACTACGAGTCGGAGAAAAGATGGATTTTTGTAACATTTCTAGTAACATTTAGGATTCTATTCACCCAGTTATTGACATATTACACAAATATATTTCACAGTTTGATACATGAAAATTACGTTTTGATTAACGTTAGGCTACTGCTCTGCTTTCTGCTCAAGACTCGGCTTAAAGCCATTGTTGTCATATAGCAACCGAGCGTCTCTCGCCAATTTTAGCTGCACAAGCTACAAAATAACTAATTAGGCGGTATTTAACTCTTAATAAGACTGTAGCGACATGCCTATAGGTAGCAGTATACAGCGCTATGTGTACCACTTCTTCATATGGTTACAACAAAGACAAAAGTGCTTAAAATTGTAGAAAACCACAATGTTTACTACGTGTGATGCACGACGTAGCCAACTTTGAAAGTGAACTCGGGGTCCTCTGAGTTCAGACGACTTGACGAGTCGTATATACGACCTCGGTGGCGTTCTTTCTGCAACTTCCGGTTCGTAACTCCGGAAAACAACTCGTAAATCTTGACTTCGGTGGACAAAAAGAACGCACCATAATGCTCCAGCAGGAGTGTCCTGGCCGCTGCGGTCATGTTGCGTGCGCTATGGTGCGCTGTGCTGACTTCATGCCCAATGTCCCGCTGTCTGGCTGATGGGAGAAAGGGCTCACCGCACGCGTCGGCGAAATGCCTCTCCTCTATCTTCAACAGTTAAAGCATGCGACCGAAGTTCCCACTGTGGGTCAAACTTACATGCTGTGACCCCCCCCACCCCCCGAGGAGCGGCGGGCGCGTTTAATCGCGTATCCAACGTTTAGTTGCCGTTGAAAGGGCTTTGCGTTAACTTGTTTTTAATCGCGCTCATTTTGACAGCCCTAGTAGTTACACCAACATTATGAAATGCTATACAGGGCTCTTTTTAAGACATTAATTTGCTTTATAAATCAGGTATAAATATCGTCGCTGTCGGGCAGGAACCCTGTCTCCAAATTTCCTCATGTTAATTTTTTTCATAAATTAAATGCTATTGGTCAGCCTTTAAGTCTGTCTCCGGGTTTAACTAATACTTAAACAGTGATGAGGCAATTTCATCCGACTTTGGCAAAGGTAAACTCCGCAATATACTGTTTTCACGTTAGCATTTTTTTGAATTTAATTTCCTGAAAACCAATGGTTTGGGACATACAAGGTTTTCGCCCGACAGCGATGGTATGCTGAATTGAGCTGGAACTCTTGTGTCACGCCAAAATGGAGACTTAAGTGTCCACTGAAGACGATGCCTCCGTTTTCCTCCTCCGATGTGTGAGCACTTTGAGTCATCGGTGTTTGAAAGTTTTACACGTATAAAGTTTAGGGCTTTGAGAGAAACGAGGAAAAGAGAGGAAGCGGAAGAAGAGGGAGAGAAAAAAACAGGCGATCATTAGAGCTAAAGCGCTGGTGACACCCATGTTTACCCCTCCCTCCTCTGTGCCCTTGCCCACCCCCCGACCACATCCATACAGGCTGCAATTAACCACAACAGAGAAGCCATTAACCGGCCTAATTACTGCTTGTTCCTTCCACAGCCGCTCTATATGTGTGGGTGAGAAATACTTTTGTGTATGTTTGTGTGTGCGTGTGTTGGTGGAAAAGGATACAATTTGTGCATGGGGTGACAGAGTTTGTTTGCATAATTGTGTGTGTGTGTGTGTGTGCATGTGTGTGTGTTTGTGTGTGTGTGTGCATGCCTGTGCTGTACATGTATAAAATGTGTGCTCAGCGGGTTTGGGGTGGGGGATGAGGGGGCTGATACGGCTCATTTTTGTGGTATTGTTTCTTTTCTCTCATCTCTCTATCTCTTATGGCCCCCCGTATATGCGTGTGTGTGTGTGTTTGTGTTTGTGTGTGTGTGTTTGTTAACCACAGTCGCAGTGTGTGCCAGCGTTGTCGCGAACAATAGCTAATTACACATCTTCACTGCCTTTAGCATCATAATGACCGCAATCAGACTTTGGCATTCAGTAACTGTGTGTGTGTGTGTGTGTGTGTGTGTGTGTGTGTGTGTGTGTGTCATCATGCACATTGTTTAATGATTCTGAGCGTTTTCTGATCCGCCACTGTTTTTAAAGACAAGCAAAAAATGTAAGTTTTAGGGTGTTAACACATGCATTGTAAATGATATATTATTATTGTCAGCAAAGTAGATAACAGCTCGAAAATGCTATTTCTGGGAGTTACTAATACTTCTGGTTTGGAAATGTCATGGATAATTGTGATATTATAAATCCTTGTCATCCCGTGGAAAGACCAAAACCAACAATGTCTCTAAATATTTTAAACTGGGTCACAAATATATATCTTTATGTTTTGAAAAAAAGGCTTAGTCATATCCTTAATAAGCTGGGCACTCTAGTTTTTAGCAAACTTATTGCTCTAACAGAAATAAATAGTGCACTTATTTTGTTTGGGACTATTATCAGTCACACAATAAGCTAGTAATTAATTTCAGTAACAGGACTGTGTAAATGTAAATGGCCTGCATTTATATTTTGCTTTTCTAGTCTTAACAACTCCTGAAGGCTCTTTTACATAGTACAGGACCATTCACACACACATTCACACACTGGTGGATCAGATAAACATTCACACACATTTACACACACATGGCGCAGCAGATGGTGCAGCATCGGGAGCAATTCGGGGTTCAGTGTGTTGCCCAAGGGGATCGAACCCCGACCTTCCGATTGGTAGACAACTGCTCTAAGAGCCCCGGTGTGTGTGGGATTGAGTCAGTGTGTGTGTGTTTGTGTGTGTTCATGGTAATGAAGGAACATGTTGGTCACTGATGTGTTTTAAATAGTTTTTGAACAACAGTGGAGCGCTATGGCACAGAGGAATGTCATTGATCTGTTGACGTTAGTCTCTGTGATCTGTCTATTGGATCCACAAGAAACAATGGCAAATTTTTGGGGGGGGCTTTTCCCTTTGTTTAGACAGTGGATGGACATGAAAGGGGGAGAGAGATGGGGGATGACATGCAGCAAAGGGCAGCAGGTCGGATTTGAACCCGTACCGCTGCAGGACTCAGCCAACATGGGGTGAACACTCTTACTGGGTGAGCTAGAGGCCGCCCCAAAACAATGGTAAATTTATTTACTTGACAATTTACTCGACTCAACATCACTGTCGGAAATTGTTGTGTTTTAGATCCAGTTCGAATGTGAGTCGATGCAAAATGAGCACAAAAAGTTAGCCATGTCATGCAAAAACTTTGGTGAAAGTAGTGCTGGATAATACGCATAATTTGATGCCTTTTCTGAGAAAATAGTGTTTGGATTTAGAATAAGAGGGTTTTTCACGCATGTTGTGCTGCCAATCTTTCTGTATCGCAGCTGTGAATGAACAGGTGCATCGGCCTTTATCTGAACTCTTCAGCAGCGCGCTGGTTCATTTGTATCGGGACGCCTACCTGGATGCTTGCTGAATAGTTGGTTGATTATAATGGTGTGTCGGCTTAAATGCCTCATTCAAAAAAAAACGAAATAGGCTGAGGGCATTACTCTGTTCGATTCAACTCCTTTCAATAGCATCTTGCGTTTTCTTTCATGTACCCAGATTACACATGGCTGAGAATTGGTACTTTTATTTTTTTCAACAGCAGCCTGCTTCACTTTTAATACAGACGTTGGCACCTGGCAGCTGCCCAATACAAACACGGCACACTCCTGTAGTTTCAGCTCGGTCAAGTGTATTATCCATATTAACTCAGACAACAAAACATCATAAATAGGCAGCATTGTTATGTTAATATGTACTATTGTGCACAGTGCAGTACCTCCTGGACATTCATTTTGTTGCAGCCTTGCAAACACATTGTTGTAGATTTTCATTAAGTGTTTTCTGTTTTCACAATATAACTAATTTAAATTTCTTGGGTCATATTAAAGCTAGTCAAAATTGTAGTTCGCCGACAGATAGGCTTGTCACAATTATTAAATCACTGTCTAATCGCAATTTGTTTTACATAATTGCTATTTCTTTGTTAAACCAGAATGACTGTTGGTGGTCATTGCCAGTTTTATGTTCATTTAAGAAAGAAATTCAATGTTTTATGATAATGAAGAGGCGTGGTACTTGTGTTATTACATTATCTGGGTCACATAGTGATATAACAAGAAGATGTATTCTGGGATTCATTCAAAACTTTAATTTGTTTGCAAAAGTAATAAATGAATAAATATTTTTAAATTGGCATGAAAGAGACAATTATGTTGTTCAATCACAATTATTTCTGAGACAATTAATTGTACGGCAAAATCTGGAATTGTTACAGCTCTACTCACAGATGAAACACACTTTGAAATTCTCAGACGGTCGTGGCCTTATTTTTTTTATCAGTTTACACTAAAATTCATTTTATGATTTGTAGCAGCTCCACTCCAAAAAATAGTAAGAAAAGTACACAAAAAGTTAGACAACAACTACAAAAGATAAAGAGATTCATGATATCCCTTGATCCAGATCTTAATTGGCAGTACACTGACTTTGGTTTAGCAACAGGATAGACTGATGTATAAAAGAGTTCTTAAGCCTGTTTTCTCTAAATAAAGGGTCTCTAAATTGCCTGTTAGAAGACAAAAGTTGGTATTCAGAGTTTAAAACATACATGGAGTCAGAGGAGATGCTGTAAGCTTCAGGCTGAGCATGCTCTTCTTGTGGGTTGTTTTAAAATCCCTACACTTTCCTAGGATATGGGAATAAAATATTGGAATTCTTATTTTTAGTAGTTCCCCTTTAAATAGCTTTACAACCATAACAGCTTAGATACCCTAAAAAACTGTGACACACATTCTAACTGTGGTCTTAAAGATTTATTTTACCACATTTCATAAAACTGGGCTGTCTAACAAACAATCTCATATGTAACAGAACAGTTAAACAGTAAGATGAAATATGTTTCTGGAAACATTTTAGGTGAGAAATTTGAGTTTTTTCAGCCTTCTGTTTTTGTAATTCCGGGAACAATATGGCACTCACTTCTTGTTCACAAACTATTGTATTTCAGCCAAATGTTTCTGAAAATATTTTAGGCAAGAAATAGGCAATACAGTAACAAAATCTTGGTTCATATTTAATCAGCACTGTCTAGTTTTACAGTTTCATCTGAGTTCAAACTGAGTTCGAGAAACGGAGAGAGGGCCGGCTGTCTTTCTCAATCTGCTTCTATTCCTTTATTTGGATCCCCATTAGCTGCTAACAGTCAGAGCATGTCCATAAAAATACCAAACATACAATTTTACATACAATTAACACAAGACATACAGTGCAAGTAAAAGAATATCACCATGCGTCATGATTTGTAAATAAGTGTCAAAAGGAATTCCGACAATTATAGTCCATCATAGTTAGATTAGTCTCGCATTGCCAGACCTTCCTCCACAGCTCTGCGGAGGAGGGTCTGGCTAGTCCACACAGCATTCTGGGAAGGGAGAAAAACATGCTCTGGTTTAATGGCATTTCTCTCTATGTTCACTGTACCGTGGATGGCACACTATGTTGCTGTGGCGTCGCTGTAACGTTGCTGTAACCTCCACTCATAAACGTTTTTATAACTTTAAAGCATTAAATCCTACAAATATACAGCCATGCGACACAACAATTGAAAGCTTAGCCTCTCATGATTCAATTACACCCACACACATAAGATGATTTATAGCAGTTATACTACTGTTATAAAGTTAAACCAATCACAATCGTCTTGGGAGGCACTAAGCGCCGAGCGGAGCAACGGTGCCTCTGAAAAATAGCCTCAGAAAAGGAACTTGTTTATGTGGAACTACGTTCAAAAGTTGTTTTAGTTAAAACTCAGATTGGACAGATAGTCTAGCTAGCTGTCTGGATTTACCCTGCATAGACCATTGTCCTCATAAATCTTAGTTTAGAATGCCAACACAAAGAAAGCAGAAGGTGACGGACATTCCGGCAGAACAAGAGCAATCCCGGACGTTGAATGTCGTGGATATTAGACTATAGTAAGATTAAATAATGTTTACTTATTGTTGAAATGTTTTTTAAGTAGTCTTTTTAAACTGGCTTTACTGGGTACCTCTACTATGATAGCTGGCAAGCTAGTCCATTCTATGCTCGTTGTGTCTGTATGCAGAAGTACAGTCTGTAGTTCCAGCAACAGGCCCGAGGGCCAGCTGAATGTACTGCTGGCCAGTGAGTAGGGAGATCTGGGCACTGGTGAGATGAAAGAGAGAGAATGAGAGAAGTTTACCGTAGTTCATTTACACATACTACCAACATTATTATGATACAAAGTTGGTTGAATATTGACTGGTTGAAAAGTATAACCACAGGATAATATGAGAAAGAAACTGAGAGATTGAAAATATCTTCAAACAAACATGTTACACAGACTCGGTTCGTCTAAAGCCTCAGGGCGCCTCAGTCGAAGAAAACAAACAACCATCGGAGGTTTCGACACCTTGAAAGCATTTTGCACACCAGGATTCCTGGTCTTTTTAACCTTTCTGTTGCATTCACTAAATGGTAACATCTGTTGCATTATGAGCATGACAGTTTTAACAGACTGACAGTTTTTATAAGTGGCTAATATAATATTTTGAAAGTTTTTTTTGGTCATGTCGCACCACTTATTTTAATTACAAAACACATTATGTAGAATGTTAATATTGTTTTTACATTTCAGATGCAGAATATTTTCTTTTTCAACAGTTGAGTTTCTCTATCGACTCAATTTTTTTTGACAAAGTTAAACAATTTTAAGCAGGTTGGGGATATTAATGTGCGGTTTTGCTGAACTTTGTCATGAATTTCAGCAGATTTTTGTTTTTTAAGACCATGAAGGTGGCTCCAAATGGGTGGTATGCAAATGCTATATTGCTTTTTTTAAAGACTGCATTTACATTGTCAGTGGGTCTTACTGTCATTTTAGTATGATAATTAGAGAGCATAATAGGCTGGGAAGACAGTATTGTGTGAATTTAGACAAAAGTAAAAGTTTTTCTTTTTGAGTTGTATGTCTACTGCAATTACATGGGAAAATTGACTGCATTTACATACTGTGAATTTCTTTTTAAGTTTATGTGTATGGTCATTTTCAGCCTTTATTTGGATAGGGCAGATGAAGACATTAAAGGGGAGAGAGAGTGGGAATAACATGCAGCAAAGGGCCGCAGGTCGGAGTCGAACCCAGGCCCACTGCGTCGAGGAGTAAACCTCTATATATGGGCGCCGCTCTACCAACTGAACTATCCGGGTGCCTGTGAATATTTGTTTTTTTTAATCGAGAATTGTTTTTGAATCGAATCTTGAGCCTAAAAATCTATATTGAATCAAACCGTGACATTTTCTGAATCGTGCACCCCTATTCTTTTGTTTCAGCACCACTGTTCAATTTTGTATCAATACATCAGTTTTAGAAAACATTCTGACCCCAATCACTTTGCACTTTAATTATTACAGTTAATTCTCAGGATGTTGTGCTTTCTGTGCTGTCATGTGTGTCCTTCTTTTGTCTTTTGTGCTTTTGTGTCCTTGTGTCTCAGGACGCTGTCCTGATCTTTTATGTTGATTTTATTTTACTGTATTTAACTTGAGAATGTTTTTATGTTATATATTGTCTGTGTTGTGAAGCAATGGATGTGGCACTGTGTCCAAGACAAATTTTCCCTCGGGGACAATAAAGTGTATTCTATTCTATTTTAATCTCCAAACCTCAGCCATAAAATTAATTTCAGGCACCCTTACTCTGTATGGGTGGGAATCACAAGACGCCCCACCACCAAACTATATTATCACAATACAATATTATCACAATATATTATCACGATGCGATATTATCACGGTACGATATTATCGCGATGCAATATTATCACGATACAATATTATCACAATACTTATGTCACGGTACAATATTATCACAATGCAATATTATCAAAATACTTATGTCACGGTACGATATTATCACAATACGTTATTATCACGATACAATATTATCATGGTAGGATATTATCACGATACTTATGTCACAGTACGATATTATCCCCATAAGATATTATCACCATGCGGTATTATCCCGATACTTATGTCACAGTATGATATTATTGTGATTTTTAACGTATTGCGATACTCTGCGATATATATTGCAATTGATTACCTTTTTTCCAACTTCAAATTATATCCCCATCTAAAATTATACATTTCTGTTTGTCCATCTCAGTTCATCTTTCCATGTCACAGACTGAAAAAGCAGTTTTTTTGCATTATCATGTGCAATTTATATAAAAATGTATCGTTACTTGCCGTCTGTTTATAGATACAGTATTGCCAAGGAAAATATTGAGATACTATGCTGAAGCGATTTGTCCCTCACCCCTTTTTACTCTGAAGAGTCTACTACTGCTACAATGACTACTGTACATTGCAGTCATTACACACTGCTCGTCCTATTTCATCTTCCCATAAACACAAACGCAGACACATACACACACACCCACGCACACAAATACAAATCTAATGGTTTTACTTAGTCTTGTGTGTGTGTGTGTGTGTGTGTGTGTGTGTGTCACATTCAACCTAGTGAGGTGAAACTTTAATCATAACGCAGGTCCGACCAGCACATCTACATGCCTGCCGCGTACAGGGAAATAACTTTAGAGTTCTGTATGTGTGTTTGCATTTCTGTTCATGTGTGTATGCCTGTATGTGAACTGTTACTGTTATGTCTCTATATGACAATACTTATTCGTGAGAATTTGAATGTGCTGTAAACTTGTAAAATACCCTACATGCTGTTTGGGTGCGCTTGTAGGCAACATGAATGAATTGGGTTACGTGTCTGCTTCTACATTTGCTCTGCATATTATATGCGACACTTTCTGTGCATGCAATGAGTCTGTGTGCTCATCTGAAAAATAATCACTACCTAGTAGAGTCGGCAGTCCTCATGGATAATGTATGTATGTTCACCACAGCTGTGACTACAGGAGCGCCCTCTGGATTAGCTATACAAGTGTGTGTTTGTGAGGATGAGAGAGACAGATAAAGAGAAACATAGATTGTGTGTTTGTGTAATTATGTGATATCGCCAGAGTATCTGTCAGAGCGTGCTCATATGTGTCTTTTGTGTTTTGTCCGTGTGAAATGTGTGTGTGTGTGTGTGTGTGTGTGTGTGTGTGTGTCTCGCTCTCTCTCTCTATGTGTCTCTGTCTCTTTCTCTATCTATCTCTCTTTCTGTGTCTGTCTGTGTCTGTCTGGCCCATTGCCTGTCTAGTATGTATCCGTTGTTCTTGAGGCAAAATTTGAAATAACCTGATGCATTTGTATGTCAGTGTTTCCGCGGCGCGTGTGTGTGTGTGTATGTGTCATCACACACACACACACACACACACACACACACACACACACACACCTGTGTGTCGTGGTAGCTAGACATGGAGTTGAAGATGATACATTGGTTGCAGCTAGCTAGCTGTTTCCCCCTTGCTTCCATTGGTTGTGCTAAGCTAAGCTAAACGTCACGAGCGACAGTGATAGTGAACGTGCAGATGTACGTCCCAGATGTATTCACACCAAATGTGACCCTGATGACTCCCGCGTGACTGCTACTGTATGTAACTCAGAGTAAGCATTGATGTGGCACATCTGAAGACACCCAGACATTTAAGTTAAAACACTGGCCACTTCAACCTTACATGTTCCCGGATGATTGACATTTGCAGAAACATTTTGCTGGGCAGTTTGGGCAATGAGAACGTGAAACTGCTGGAGGATTGTGAGGCGGCAGTGAGGACGTTTGTGTACTACAGCAAACGCATCTCTTTCAACCTCGGCTGTCGTCAGTACAGCCTCATCCTTGGCAGCCTGCACCGAGGACAAAGAGATTGTGTGTGTGATTACACTGTTTACGTAGTGTGTGTGTGTGTGTGTGTGTGTGTGTGTGTGTGTGTGTGTGTGTGTGTGTGTGTAAAGGTTTTGTGAAAGCTTGAGGGAATCCTGAAAGATACAACAGAGCAGTGTCTGTTAGTATTCCCTTCATGCATGCGTGCACACACAGGCAGATACACTCACATGAATGTACACACTCACACACTCACAGGCCTAGCAGGTGTTTCTGTATAAAGCTGGATGTTTTTAATCTGAGCGGTGGAAGGTTTCACTTACGACCCTGTAAAACAAGCAGAAGATAGCAGTTTGTACTTCAGCTTCTATAGGTGTGTGCAATTTGTCAATAGATACATTTAAGTTCTGTAACAAATATATCAGGTATGGGACATTTTAACGTACTGCCTGCTGAACTACCGCTGCATGGCTCCGTTTCCTACGGGGAGGAATTATTATGGCTGTGTGTTCTTCTTGGTAACAAATAAACATGCCATCCCCCAGCAGTGGTCTTCACTGGTCCAGAATTGTGAACCTAAGCTGAAATAAATCTGAGGTGAAGACAGACCAGAACCTAAACTGAACTAAAGTCGATGGGCTCTTGAAAACCTTTTTCCTATTTAGCATTTGCTTTACTCCAATATTACAGCAGCGTTACAGTTATCTAATGGCATCTTCTTTTGTCTCAGTTCCTCTTACTGTAATGGGAAACCTCCTTACGCCGATTTTGGGTCTTTCATACTACTCGCTACCGTGCTGCCGCGGTCGGACACCGAGAGACACTCACCAAGTGTCGGGATTTGACGAGTTGGGGAGTGAAAACGGGTTGTTAAAACCGGCAGTTAAAAGTCACCAGCAAGCAAATGTTAATATTCCTGGAATTATATGCACATTATGGTCTGAAAACAAAAAAACCTTCAGCTACGCGTCTTCGACTACAATTTCAATGACAACAAAAGCATTACTGCTGTGGCTGAATGATAAATCTGAATCTTTGAAAAAATGTTGTACAAAAATGAGTCAGGTCTTTATGATGACGCCCATCCTTTACTCTGTCACCCTGTCTTGCATGTGCTTAAGTAATTACCGTCTCTGTTTGAAAAGATGCTCACGCTGTAAGCATTATGCCAGCACTTCTAACGCGGGAGGGGAGGGAAGGGGGGGGGGAGAGATCGGGCCTGACGCCTCCTCTATAACTCAACCTGTTCAGTAAGCTGACAGCGCCAGCACTCATTAGCCTAATCACCTTCAAATTATTCACCGGGAGACGCTAATTTATCAGGCAGAGTTGGACAACAGAGAGAGAAAAGGCAGACGGAAAAAAAAAGGCCATAAAGAGAAAATGTGTTAAGAGTGAAGCTGATCTGAATATCCATTCAAAAAGAACAGATCATGTGCTCTGCTTCCACAAGCCTGTTGTGACAAACATATTTGCAGTGCGCTGCCACCACAGCCACCAGAACTATGGCACAGGAAATGTTTGGGTTTGGAAGGACAAGAGCTGAGGGATTCATACCGCTGGGGGGGGAGAAAGTTGTGACTAAAACAGTTTGTCTTACATCCAGTCACAGAAACCGAGATGGCCAAGTTGCCTAAAGCGTTCTTTATGTCTTACTGTGTGTGTGCAAGTTACTGTTTATATAACCGTGCGTGTAGGACTTACTTTAGTCGATTTAGTGTGTTTTGTTGCCTGTGCACATGCAGGTGTACATTTGGTGCCGAAATCCTTTTGGGTATGCATCAGTCTGTGCCGCCAGAGGCTGTGCGTGCGTGCGTGCGTGTTAGTTTGTGTGCATGTGTTCCTGTTTGTGTGTGTGTGTGTGTTGATGAGCAGCCTCTGGGGCCCATTATGCCTGTGACAGCCCCACAGCACGGAAGCAGCCAGCCAGATAACTTATGAAAGCAGTTTAAAGCAAAATTGAATTCACAACTTATAAATTATTAAAGTCATTACACCTCTGCGAAGATCGCTAAACTCCGAAACACAACAACAATGGCCTCCTTGCCACTGTTACTTCTGGGAAGAGAACTGATTTCTGAGCATTACCGGTGGGGAAGTGCTGCATATTTCAGATGTGTTAGATGGCAGGGAAATGTGTCACATATGGGCTCGTCTGAGAGAAAAAACTTTATATATACGGAGGCTGTTGGAAGGCTGGAAACTACTTGTTGTATGGTAGGAAACTACTCTACTTAGTGATGTTGTTGGACTGTTGCATGTAATTACATCGTCTGCATGTGAGAAATAATTCAAAAGGTATTCATAAAGAATATATTATTATAGAATATATATATATATATATAAACTTCTGCACAACAATTTGTATGATATCCTACAAAACGGCAACCCCCGGCCAGTCGGATGACATGTCCACTTTTCTGATAAGTTTGGTTTGGTTTGGAGTTATTTCATGCTATAAAAACAGAGCGAAACGTCACGATTGACAACTGTGAATGACTCGTGATTGGTCGGGCGGGCAGGGCTTTAAATGAACTTTTTTTGATCACCAGCCAACAAGCCAATCAGATTTCCCACTAGCCACGTTTGTGTACGTAATTTCAGCTCCTCTGGTTTGTTTTCTGCCGTCAAGTTGGTATTCCGTGTTTCAGCGTAGCTCGTAAATCGATACCACACACGCTAGGCACGTAGCCAACGGTCGTATGACACGTCACAACATAGGTGTTCATGGGAAATGCAGGATTAGTTTTACAAGCAGTATGCTGCCAGATACAGATTAGGTTTCCAAGCCAAGCACACACAAAACCGCCCAAATTACTTGGAAATGGAAATCAGACCAATCTGGAAACACTGACTTGTTGTATTGGTTCAAACGGGCTCCACCGCCCGATCACTACTGCACTGACTCTGGCTCCAATATTACAAGATGGAGCCGCCCGTATCCAGAATATTTTGGCTTCACACACACACACACACACATACACACATACACGCACACACACACACACACACACACATGTTCAGCTACCCTGCCTGTGTTTGGATTGAGGCAGGAAACCCGTAGTCACAGGTTAATTTAGCAAGTGATTTAGGATTTAAGTATAGAAAAATGAAAATCACTAGCTTGGTGAAAGTATCACAAAATATTACCTATATGCAGGAGCTTACGTCAATAGCTAAAAAACACAAACTAATTACTGCAGTTTTTTTGACAAAATTGAAATTGAGACTTGAAGGCAGTCTTGCGAAACAGAGTGGAAATGTAATTTAAAGAAGAATTAAAAGCACAACTAAGGAGATAAAGGATTTTGCAGGACACATTTTTGGATTTGAAAGTCCTTTCCAACTGCTTAACTCTGTTGATGGTAGTAAGCTGGTTTAAAATGCTGCTTCAGGTGCTGGAAAGCATTAGAAATACATATTTATTCTGCAAGTTTAGCAGAGCCATTTCTCTTTAAGCTGCAGCGTAATTGTCCCCTGATTATATTGCAACTAAATGACACTTCTGGAGTAGGGTTTGACAGTAGTTGAAAATTGGCTTATTATATGAATTGTTAAACTTCTCCCACCCCTGTGACGAAGCAGCGGTTGTAAAGTAGGACACATCCTCTCCCCTCAGAGCCACAACAACAACAGCGTCACAGCTGCTGTCAAACTGACTTATAGAGTCTGGGTTAGCAAAATACTTAATGTCCTATGTGTTTCATAGATGAGACCTTAGAGTATGTCATTTGCAATCCAAAAGTGCTCAAATTAAATACTCATAACTCCTTCATAACTAAAACTATGAACGCTTAAACACATTGTAAGAAAGATGTTCAAAGATTACAGTGATTCTTCACTCAAAATCTATTGTGTATCAGCCTGCACTTCTGGAGAAAAGGAAAGCCAAAGCAGCAGTTTAGAGCTACAGTACAGTACAATTCTCATTGTATCTGTGATTTCGGACGAAAACGTATGCACAATGCATATGATTTCTTAGAAAACTACGGCGACCACCGGTGTGATGAAAGGACTTAAGACGGTTAAGTTTAGTGATCTTTTCAGTTAAATTTAGCCGAGGAAAATGTTACGGTGAGCCTGGTACAGACCACTGTGAGGTCCCTGTCGTTTCAGGAGCCGTTGCATTTAAGTTTAGGCACCAAAACGCACCCTAGGGATACTTTGGAGTACTGCAGGGGGTCATTTTTATTTTTTTATTTCAAAATATCAGTCATGCATGATTCCTAAAATAATTTTACTATGGTAATGAATGGATTTTGTGATGGATTCTGAACATTTGAAACATTTCTAAGCATTAAAAATGTTTCAGTTACAAGGTTCTTGTTTAGCCTAGTAAATCAGACACTGCCGGTGCAGCGCTGCATGGTACCTCTTTGTATAAGCTTTTCATTTCAACCAAAAATGCTTCATGCTGGGGTGCTTGGCTGAATTTTTTTTTTCAAAAGATGTACATTATTGAAAAAGGTTTGAGAACCACAGCTGAAGATGGTGCCGACTGTTGGTGTTTTTTGCCAGTGGGTGGTAGTAGCCCCTTCCACACAGACTTTTAAAGGCGGGAATCTTGTGCCGTCATTTCGCCTCCCCGAGTTGGTCCGTTTTTGTAGCCGCCAGCACAGGTAGCAATGGAGCCGAATCGACGTCTGTGCAAAAGGGACAGCATGCAGGGCGGGACTACACACAGACACAGACTAGATGTAGTGGAGGATAAGCCCCACTATGTAGGGGTGTTATTAGTATAGTTCTGCTCTGAACGACTGGGAGAGTACAAGATCTGGGTCTGTACGTCCCAGCGCAATTGGCCCCAGTACCTAATTCAGTAAGTATGTTGTTACCTATCTGGCTGATCTCCCTAATCAACGTGGAGCAATGAAAGTATGGTAGGATGGGCTTCAGGACTTATATCTCTAACACGGTGAGCACCTGAAGTGTGATGTGCTCCTAAACCAAACTTAAGGTCTGCACAATCTCCCCCCCCCTGTATCCTATACCTGGCTAGATAGGTGGGATGCCCCTACTCCAGAGCAATGTAAAACAAATATAATTTACAATTTACAATAACAACTTGGTAGATATCGCAACAAATTATTTATTGATTAACCTTTTTAACTGTCGTGATCAAATTCGACCAGTTTCAACTCTGCTATTGCAGAAATTACTACCCAAAAAAAATAAAATTACATGAAACCAAATAAGGTTCAATGTGACAATGTGTAAGGCGGTCGCTCTTCAACTCACGAAAACTCCCCTTTAGAGCTTAACTGGCCGCTGAGTAAGATTTGACAACGCTCCTTTCCCGGCTCTAACCTTTCGCCACCAGGGCCACACGGAAGGCGGCTGACATCAAACGACTCCGTTGCTACTGCTAATAGCTTCGCCGACCTTTATTCAGCTGAGGCAGTGTGTCCTAGTTGACGCGAACCAATTCGGCCCTTACTTAAGGCTTAGTAGGCCTAACCCCAACTTGTTGTCGGTCCCTCACACGATAGTTTGGTTCTTTTTTATTCCGTTCAAGCGAGAATGGGGATCTCCAGTAAACTTTGGCGTACCTTTCTTTTCGCTCTCCACTTCACACACCCTTGCTTCCTGTTTTTTACCCCACCCCCCTCACACCGGATAGGCTATCTTGACCTTAACGCTCTACTCCTGATAGGTTGATACACCGGTCACAAGTGATGTGGGGCATTAACTATCTGAACCATTACATAGACGCCGATGCTGTTGTGTTAAGCCCAGTTCAGACCAAAAGATTTGCGAATTGAAACTTGCAACTACTTGCAGTCTGCAGCATTCTAAAACCTGCCACTTCACACCAATGAGACGAGACGTGTGTATCATCTCAATAGCAACGACTCTTGGCATTTCTTTAAACCAATCATAATCGTAATTGTAATGCACAAATTGTGTAATTTGTGCGAAACGTAGGCTATTGGGGTTGTGCAATATGTCAGTACATTGTGTAATTTGAGCAATATGTAGGCTATTGGGGTTGGGCAATATGTTAGCTGTGCAATATCGTACTGTGTGTGGGGCTGTGCCACACTTATTGTGGAGAATACAGCTGACGGGGTTGTTCAGTGGGAAGTGCCAATGAAAGGAGTAGTTAATGTGCTTACTATATGTATATGGAAGTATGTTTGTGTTGCATGAGAGTATGTGTTGAGAGATACTTGTTTTTTGTGTTTTCTTTCTGTATTTTGGGTTGTTTTTTTTTGTATTTGATGTTGTCTTTTCTGTATTGTGTGTTGTCTTTGTAACGCTGCAGAATGGACAGAGTCCAAAACAAATTTCCCTTCGGGGACAATAACGTATATCTTATCTTATCCTAACTTATCTGAATCCCCAGCCTCTGTTTTTCTTCCTTTGGATGTTCCTCTGAGCCTCTCCATAATGACCTTGTTTGATTAATTTATTATTGATGTGCTGGTTGGTTGGTTGGTTGGTTGATTGATTGATTGATTGATTGATTGATTGATTGATTGATGAATGCGAAGTACCTTTTGCAGTTAATTCAGCAGTTTAAAAGTTTAGTTTTAAACACCTGTGGAGATTCAAGGAGAACTGAATTTATAACCTATCAAATATTAAAATTCTCACACGTCTCTGCCACAAAGTCTCTGCCAGAGACCATTAAACAGAACATCTGTTTCCCCCTGTGACATTTAACAATGATGGCGTCGGTTTCACTGACTAACCTCATCAACACTTTGCAAATGGCCTGACTGTGTGTGATTGCACCGATGGTGTGTTTTCCAATGTGTCAAACTATATCTACGAGAACTAGTTACCTGGAAAATCTATCTTACGTGTAATGTTCTTACAAGGTTGAGTACAAAGTGGAAGCAAAATGTGCACTTATGATAGTGCTAAGTAGATTATGGGGACGTTTACAAGAACGAACATAGCACGTTTGTGGAATTCTTGTAAATGTTAAACTTGTCGGGGAGGAAACATCCCTGACATAGCATTTAGAGAGCATGGTGCAGCTCTTTAGGCAGGGAGACTGCATCTGTCCAATGGGAAAGGAAACTTGGATCGTGGATCTCTTATAAAAAAATGTAAAATAATTAACAGTTGTATAATTGCAGTCACATCTCTACATTGTCTACATTGCCAGCTTTTGTCTGACTCAGTGGTGCACTTTGTCAGCCTCACGGGTGCTCATGCGATACACTTTGCTAACATGCCAGACAAGTGCAAATTCCGTGGCACTGTATGACACTTTTCGGGCTAACCAAAGTCGTTTGGGTCCATCCTCTGGGGATTTATGTATTGGCAACCCATAATTTACCATCTATTGAAGGCTTGTGGGATACACTAATTTATATTGGCATGAAATGGAGAGAACAGACTCATTTTCATCTAGTATCTTAAGGAACAAAATCCACAAAAAGCCAGCATACGCTTTACTTTGCACGGCAGCTGGATTTTCGCCATATCACAACATCACGCAAGAATCACGGGATCACGGGAACACGAAAATCCATCTTGTCAGGCATCAAGTAATGCATGTGTGTCCAAACAGCAGCGACTTGGACCAATTAGCTGAATCAAAAAAGAATTGAAGTATTTTGATACATCTAGCTTCATTGTGTGTCCCTGTTCTCTCTAGATGACGGACCATATGGAAAAACTAAGGATATCTCTGGACCAGAACAGACCATGGCCTCGAGAAGACACAGTATACCAGGTACATGCAACCTCTATCTATCTATCTATATATCTCTGTCTGTCTGTCTGTCTGTCGTATATATCTTTCTATCTTATCTATCCATCTATCTATCTATGTCTGTCTGTCTGTCTGTTGTATCTATCTAGCTATCTATCTTGTCTATCTTATCCATCTTATCTGTCTTATTTATTTGTCTGTCTGTCGTATCTAACTTTCTATCTATCTATCTATCTATCTATCTATATATATATCCGTTTATCTTATCTATCTTGTCTATGTTATTCATCTTATCTGTGTTATTTATTTGTCTGTCTATCTATCTTGTCTATTTTATCCATCTTATCTGTCTTATTTATTTGTCTTTCTATCTATCTATCTATCTATCTATCTATCTACCTATCTATCTTATCCATCTTATCTGTCTTAATTATCTATCTTATATTATCTATCTATATATCTAGTTTGTCTGTCGTATCTATCTTTCTAGATTTTCTATCTATCTATCTATCTATCTATCTATGTATCTATGTCTGTCTGTCTTATCTATCTAGCTTGTCTATCTTATCCATCTTATCCGTCTTATTTATTTGTCTCTGTCGTATCTATCTTTCTATCTATTGATCGATCTATCTAATTTGTCTGTCTGTTGTATCTATCTTTCTATCTATCCATCTATTCTGTCTGTCTGTCTGTCTGTCGTATCTATATTTCTATCTATCGATCGATCTATCTAGTTTATCTGTCTGTCGTATCTATCTTTCTATCTTATCTATCCATGTATCTATCTATTTATCTATCCATCTATTCTGTCTGTCTGTCTGTCTGTCGTATCTATATTTCTATCTCTCTATCTATCTTATCTATCTATCTATCTTGTCTGTCTTATTTGTCTATCTATCTATCTATCTATCTATCAATCTATGTCTGTCTGTCTGTCTGTATGACTTCTATATCTATCTATCTTGTCTATCTTATCCATTGTATCTGTCTTATTTATTTGTCTATCTATCTGTCTATCTATCTATCTATCTATCTATCTATCTATCTATCTATCTATCTATCTATCTTATCCATGTTATCTGTCTTATTTATGTGTCCATCTATCTATCTATCTATCTATCTTATCCATCTTATCTGTCTTATTTATGTGTCCATCTATCTATCTATCTATCTATCTATCTATCTATGTCTGTCTGTCTGTCTGTCTGTCTTCTCTATCTATCTATCTTGTCTATCTTATCCATCTTATCTGTCTTATTTGTCTGTCTGTCTGTCTGTCTGTCTGTCTGTCTGTCTATCCATCCATCTATCATCTATCATCATAAGGAACTATTATCATAATTTGTCTAAGACAAATGCCTAAAGCAGATTTTTGCTAGGACAGCAAGCAGCTTCCTGTGTTCCAAACTGGATGCTTTTGACTCTAATTCACTAGCAGATTTTGATGTACTTTGTGTTTGAATGGCAGGGTGAGCTGGTGATTGAAGAAACAGTATGCATTTACTGTAACAACAAGGTCCCAGGTGGTTAAAGGTGGATAAAACCTGTTTACTCTGAAAGTGTCCCTGAGTGCGAACTGTCCTACAAAACTTGAATTTTTGTAAAGGAACCCCCATTTATTCTCCTTTCTGAAAACAATGTATCAAACAGTAAATGGTATCTGTACCAGTAAGAGCAAAATAAAACTCTAACCACTGAAACCATAAGATTGCCATACACTCTCATCCAGTACAACCGTCTTCCTCGTCCCAACTGATGTGACATTGGTTTGATGTCCTCCTACATTGAGTCAAACCCCAACATCACATTAAGGAGGACATTATATTACATCAAAAAAAATTAAGGAATTCAAATTTTTCCATAATGATTCTTTTATGCCAACTATGTCAAGCACACAAGCAGAAGCATGGCTGAAAGTGAGCTAAAACTGCAATCTCAAAAACTTGTGAATCTACTTGCAAAAAAATGTAATGATAATGATGTAATATATATTTAAGACATTAAAGAATTGTGTAAAATATTTTAGATATAAGCATAGTGTTCCATGATAAAATTGTCTTCTTTTTTGAAATTACACTTTGGTTTCATTTGCTTCATTGTTTGTTACAATTCATTTGTAACATTAATTTCTTCCATTCATCAAATTACCCATGTTAGTTAATCTCCTGCATCAGTTGCTGCTTTCTCATCACCTCGACCAAATCCCTCTTTTTACTGTCCCATCCTATCCGTCTGACTCGGTCTATTTCTTCTATTTTCTATTTATTTGATGCTTTTCCTTCTCTCCTTTTTTTTTTATTTTCATGCCGTAATGAGTTACATAACTCAGCTCCATGCTCGGTTCCAGCGTCACCTTGCTTCAGGTATACATTTACAAGTATTTGTCTCATTCACCTTCCATAGCCACATTGTCCATCTGTTTCCTTGTTATTATTTGAGTACAACCTGTGTGTGTGTGTGTGTGTGTGTGTGTGTGTGTGTGTGTGTGTGTGTGTGTGTGTGTGTAGTAGAGATGGATAATATTTGCAATTTTTTCCATTTGCCTAATCATTATAAGATGTAAAATAGCTTTCCTCAGTTCTCTGTTTAGATGATAGAATTCATTTCCTGAGTTTCTCTGTGGGTGTACAAACTGTGTGTGTGTGTGTGTGTGTGTGTGTGTGTGTGTGTGTGTGTGTGTACTTGTGTGTGGGTTTGTGAGAATATGTGTGTTGTAATATCCACCAGAGGTAACTGCGGTGTGAAGCACCTCACTGATCTCAGTGTCGCCTCAGGGATTTACCTTATCTAGCCATCTATCACACCAAAGCTTCATCTCACCTGTGTGTGTGTGTGCGCGCGTGCGTGTGTGTGTGCGCGTGTTTGTGTGTGCGCGCGTGCGTGTGTGCATTTGTGTGAAATGGAAGATATTGAGACAGCTATTTATCTGCAGGACTCACTCAATGGCTCCTGCGCCTGTTTGTGCATGTGTAGATGATGATGACATAAATACAGACAACTTTTCTATCAGCACAGCTCAAAGGTTATATTGTACCTATTACATTACTACCTTTCTCATTTTACCTACCAATGTTCTCCTGTCTGCTTTGGACTTAAACACACATGTTTCACTCATAAACCCAGACATTTTTAAACTTGCTGTGTGCTAATACCATTACATATGTATCTACACACTGCACACTAGCTATTGCTATATTCTATTACTTATATGATATTGCACCGATGGTGGCTTATGTGAATGGGTGAAAGAGAGGCTAATTATTAAGCACTTTGTCCGGTAAGGTAGAAAGGTGCTATATAAATGCAGTAAATTTTACCATTTACCATTGGATGAGTGCCCGGCAACCTTTCAAACAACAATACTGGAAACCAAGCAATCGTCCCGTTCTAACAGGCACACGCTCTACACGGGCAATACACTACTTAACATAATAAGTACTGTAAACCTTATCTTTAAAGCAGCTATGACCAATATTTAACAATAACAATGTTGACCTTTATATTGTTGGTTAGTTAAATTTATAATAAAACATCAGATTTTATTAAACTACATGTGTTTTGTGTGCAAAAATCTTAATTTGTAAAGTAACTAAAGCTGTCAGATGAATGTAGTGGAGTAAAAAGTACAATATTTCTCTCTGAAATGTAGCGGAGTAGAAGTAGAAAGTGGCATGAACGGAAAAGACTCAAGTAAAGTACCTCACATTTGTACTTAAGTAGAGTTCTTGAATAAATGTACTTATAACATTCCACCACTGGAACCTACAGAGAATTACCCCCTGTATTTGCAGCTCCCCTCGGCTTTACCGAGCTTTAGTTTCAGCTCGTTGTTTAGCTGTCTTTCCCGTAAATGTCTGTTCTGATTCACACTCATCGCATAATTGCCCTTTTAGGCTGCACAAAGCAGCTGTTTTCTCAGTGAAAAAGCTCTAAAGACCGCTGTTCACAACCTGTTCGGCACCAAACAGCAGGCAGACGCAGTTTGAGACTAGCTGGTAAACATAGTGGAGCATTTAGCAGCTAAAGAGCCAGATAATTCCCTCAGGACCAAAGACAGGGCTAAAATAGTGTGAATACTAGACTTAACATCCATCGGGTGGCCAGAAACATGACTCCAATTGAAAGCTAATGTGGCTGTGTTACTGCTGGATGTGTTAATAAGCATCTGCTGGATGTGTTAATAAGCAACTGCTGGCTCACCATATCAACTTAAAACGTGATAATTTGTCAATGCTATAAGTCAATGCATTATAGTATATAAAAGAAAAAGCTCTCATGGTCTCTCTTACACTAAATGTCTATATCAGTCTGCTATCATATGCAGAAGGAGCACTGTCGACAAAAGTAAGAAAAGATGCATTTCCATTGTGTATTATTGCTAGCAGTTGGGTGTTCAGTGCCTCCCTCAAAGGCCGGTTGATGATTTGGACCCAACCGGATTATGTTTTACATGTAATCGTGCGCACAGTCGAGGAGAAACTAGTCTTTCTTCTTGAACTTTTTCACTTTAAAGCAGCAGAAGAGTCAAGGTGAAGTGAACTCTGCAGCTCTGCAGAATCATTCCCAAGTCAGCCCATTAAGTTGTTTACCTCACGAAGCCTTGACTCAGTCAGAGAATAGCTGAGCAGCTGCAATTATCCGTGGTTAGAAAAGAGGTTACATGTATTTTTTTTATATTTCAATGCTTTTGTGTTTATACAGTAGTTTAAGTGTTTGGGGAATATAACACTGCATAGTTTACTGTCCTCCTGTTGGAATAAGTCGGAGTGGTCCACCGTTCCTTGATCCTCGTTTCCACAGTCCACAGAGAGAATCCCCTCCAGTGGGTTCGGGGGAGAGTTGTAGTTTTACACAGGCTGTTTCAAAGTTTTTCAATAGTCTTGGTTTCAATCGGGAGTCTTGAAAGCTTGTATTATTAATGGTGTTAGGGAAGAACCCGGGAGCAGCTTGTGAAGAAGGTTCGGGACTCTTTCATGACTTACACAGAAGCATTTAATGAATTCTCGATCAAGGAGATATATTTTTAAGCAGTACATTTTAACCACAATGTAGTTTGGTGTAGTGCCATCTCAAATTCTGAACTTTCTGTCCTCCTGAAGGTTTATTTAAACTCTGGCTGTACCAGTGTTCGGAATTCGTAGGGTACACATTCAATTATTGGCAAATTATAAAAATATGTTTTATCAATATTAATGAAGTTATGAATATGTGTATTCATAACTCTACCAAAATGACAAGTCTTGTCTCCAGAGGTCAGTTTAATCTGAGGCCTTTTTGGTTACAAATCAGATTTAACACAACTGCTGGTTCCAACACCAGTAAGAGCAAAATAAAACTCTAACCACTAAAACCATCAGATTTTAGTGGTGTAGTGCCATCCCAAATTCTGAACTTTCTGTCCTCATGAAGGTTTATTTAAACTCAGGCTGTACATATGTGATTTAGAGAATACCAAATAAGGTCATTCTTCACTCATTTATTCCTTGGTGAAGATGCTATTGGATCATTTACAACAACTATGCTTACCTTGTAACAAGTCACATACATTGTAGGTACCCCAGATCGCATGCAGCATTCAACTGTGACTGTCCAGTGTTTCTATGTGTGCATCACTACTGCAGTTTCTGTGCGTATGAATGTTAGGTGTGTGCGTGTGAATGTAATGCTGTGTTCCATTTACTTTCGAAGTCGGAGCTGACAATGACGTCACACTTGAGTTGCCTGCGTTCCAGTACAAGCTGAAATTAAAGTGCCCATATTATGAAAAAAATCACTTTTTATGGGATTTGGGGTGTTATTTTGTGTCTCTGGTGCTTCCAACATACATGCTGTTTGGAGTGAGATACGGGTTTCTAAATGTGTCCTGCCTTCAGTCTCCGGGTGAGCTGCAAAATCTGCACGGCTTTCTACGTCACTAGCCAAAACGTGGGGCCTAGGGAGCTAACCGTTAGCATGCTAGCTCGTTCTCATTGGCAAAACACTGCTACAACACACACAAATTCACCCTAATCTACAAAATAAATTGTATAGAACTACTTACATGTCCTGTTCTGCAGGTATTCCACGCAAAGTTGGAAGTGCGCCCTCGTTTGGAAGAAGTCTCCCGGCTAATCCTGTCTTGTACAGGCCGAAGTTGGAGAAAACAGCTATAGCTAGCTCATGTAATCCTTACCTAGCTACTGCGCATGTGCGTCTGACAACAAAGATCTTACAGAAGTTGAGAGGTCTCACTCTGTAGCTAAAACAGAGACCTGACACAGGGTGAAAATAGGCTGTGCAGTACAACAAAAATATATATATTTTTTTCATTGAACCATGTAAACCTATTTTGATACAATCTCAAATTGCAATTATGAACCTGAAAATGAGCATAACATGGCCACTTTAAGGAAAAACTCAGCTGCGGGACAACTCATTTCACATACGAGGAAAAAAGGTTCGGGGAGACTCTGATGACTTACACAGAAGCATTTAATGAATTCTCAATTGAGGAGACAATTAAGGTAGACAGATTTACGGTTTAACCACGATGTGTCATCATGCAGTGTTGTCCCCAACTCTCTGACGTTCCTGTCTTCCTGAAGGTGTATTTAAACTCATGCTGGAGGCGTTACGTTTTAGCTGAACCTTCAATGTAAAGAAAGATATTGCAGGCGCCTAAAACACAGATGCTAAAGCCTAGTTCCTGAGCACAGTCAGAATGTGTTATGTGTTTACTTCCTCCATGACCTTGGCAGGACGAGGCAGCACTGTTTTACCATACTGCTGTTATGTCTACCGTTTTCTTTGGAGACACAGAGTTGAAATACTACTCTGCCTGGAAAGGTAGCATGAGTTTGTAAGCTGGAAATTCCACCGCAGGAATAACTGTGGGGTTTGCTCAAGGGGGTAAGCGAGCATCTGGCAAGCGTAGCTCCTATGGCGCCATTTTGATGCTAACAAGCAGTCAACCCCTGTTAGTATCCCATTGACTGCCATTCATTTTGACGTCCCTTAGACAGCGAATAACTTTACATCTGAAGCGTTTAAAGACTCTATTTTTCCATTGTTTATTTCTAAAGAAAAATGACAATGTATAAAAGGCTCCATTACCTTGTATCTCACGTTATGGCTCCGTAGTAGACGTTTTTGTAAAAATAATAAAAACAAATCATTTGTTATGAACGATTGTGTCATAACCACGTGACTTACTGTCGCACAGTAGAGGAATTACCGTATAGTACAGGAGAAGCTCGCAGGCAGTTTCGACTTACATTAGCTGTTTAAGTTTAATTACTAATGTTAACTAGCATGTTAGTTAGCAACAATTAGCCTGTGCCTATGTTATCTCCTTACATATACCTACGCTCTCCGTCTCTGTAAGATTGGGAATGATTAAGATTTCTCTTGGCACAGCTACCAGAAGACTTCCAACTTTCAGACAGGTTGCTCACGTCACACTTACGTCGTCTCTGTTGGAGGCTGCGCAGTAACGCTCGGCGCTCACCGGAAAAGTGCTTCTAATATCCTTAACTGGTCTCCGTCCAGAGCAATGGGATCTGTTGGTCCATTCTATATATACTGTCTTTGCATGTTTGGGTTTGAACATCAAACCAATTTAAACAATAGTCAAGGACAACACAAGTAAACACAAAAGCCATTTGTTGAAGGTGTTTATCATTAAAGCAGTTGAAACCATCATGGCCATTGAAAAAGACTGTAAACCTAATTTCCCTTGGCAACAACTGCAAAACACCGCAGAAACATGTCCCCTGGAGGAAGATATCTTTAACATTGACATTGAGGGTTTTCGAGCATGAACGGCCTTTTTAGGTCATACCACAACATCTCAATGATTCAGGTCAAACTTTGCTAGGCCCCTTCATTTTGTTTTTTCCAGCCATTCGGTGGTGGACTTGCTGGTGTGTTTAGGGTCACTGTTTTATACTATACGAACAGATGGTCGGACATTCTCCTTCAGGATCTCCAAAGCAGAATTCATAGTTCCTTTTTCGGCAAGTCTTCCAGGTCCTGAAGCAGCAAAACAGCCCCAGACCATCAAAACCACCATATTTTACAGTTGGTATAATGTTCTTTTTATGAAATGCAGTGTTCCGTACGCCAGATATACTTGGACACACACCTTCCAAAGAGACTTTTGTCTCCATTCGGTCCACAGAATGTTGTCCCAAAAGTCTTGGGGATCATCAAGATGTGTTCTGGAGAAATTGAGACGAGCTTTGATGTTCTTTTTGCTCAGCAGTGGTTTTCTCCTTGGAACTCTGCCATGCAGGCCATTTTTGCCCAGTCTTTTCCTGATGGTGGAGGCATGAACGCTGACCTTAAAGGCAAAGGCCTGCAGTTCTTTGGACGTTGTTGTGGGGTCTTTTGTGACCTCTTGGATGAGTCGTCGCTGCGCTCTTGGGTGATTTTGGGCGGCCGGCCACTCCTGGGAAACCACTGTTCCATGTCTTCGCCATTTGTGGATAATGGCTCTCACTGTGGAGCTGGATTCCCCTTTGGAAATGGATTACTTTCTTTCTCAATTGTTCCTGATAGTAAACTGTGTCAAGCAGCTCCTATTGCTGTATAGGCCTGGGTGCTAGGCTAGATGAGGCCTCATCTTTGAATTTCCAGGTGATTTGATTGTGAACAGGTGTGGCAATAATCAGGCCTGGGTGTGGCTAGAGAAATTGAACTCAGGTGTGGACAACCACAGTTATAGTATGTTTTAACAAGGGGGGCAATCACTTTTTCACACAGGGCCATGATGGTTTGGATTTTTTTTCTCCTTTAATAATAAACACCTTCATTTACAAATTGCATTTTGTGTTTACTTGTGTTGTCCTTGACTTTTGTTTAAATTGGTTTGATGTTCCGAAACACTTAAGTGTGACACACATGCAAAGGAACAGGAAATGAGGAAGGGGGCAAACACTTTTTCACACCACTGTATATACTGTCTATGGGTTTGCTCTACCCAGTTTAGCCATTGTTAGCAATAGCAGTTGATAACGCATTAGACTGTATTTCTGGCATACAAACACCGCAGAAACATGTCCCCAGATATAACATGACATGACTGTAGCTGTGTTGGAAACTGCTCCCTCGTCCACTCACTCACTGTTTTATACTATATAGGGAACGACCAAACAAGAGTTCGGACACTCGCTGAAAACACATCGTTGCGTGACTTGCGCCAGGAGATGCGCCCATTGTTTGTGTGGTGGCGGCATGTAAACAAACCGAAACAAAAATACTTCCAATACATCCCTGAAACAAAGCGAGCACCCAGGAGGATAGTAAAATGCTGTATATATATCTCGCATGTTAGATTTCCACTGTTTAGAAATGAAAGTCCGCTCCATTTTTCCTTTTCAGTTTTCAGTGGGGCTCCTGCTTTTTCTTCTCCTCCGGGCAAACACGGCCGTGTTGCAGTGTGGTATAGGGTAGTAAAATGTAGGGTACATTGTATGTACACTCAAATTAGCAGTGTGGGTCTTTTATAATGGACTATATAGTGAATGATATTAACCGCAGATAATTCAAATACCACTGCAAAATAGCGAACACACTATATAGCTTGTTATGGTTTCAGCACTTTGCCTTGTGTTTTGCGCTATTTCTGTTGCTTCCTTGTAGTTTCTGTATGTTGTATGTATGTTTTTGTTGGTTATTCTGTATTGTGTAGGTCTTGGTTAATTCCTGTGTTCTCTGTTCTCCCTTGTGTTGTGTCAAGTTGATGCGTTTAGTTGATTTCATGTTTTCTGTCTGTTTTTCTGGTTTCCTGTTTTATTTTGATAGTCTGGTTTTCTGTCTTGTCTTGTCCAGTTTACTTCCTGTGTTTTCCCTCCTTTGTTGATTGTCCTGCCCCACCCTGATGGGTTTCACCTGTTGTCTCAACTGTCCCTGATTTACTCATCACCTCATATATTTAGCCACTGTGTTCCCTTTGTCTCTTGTTAGATTGTCTTGTGTTCTTCCCTTCGACTTGTGTTTTGCTCCCTCGTGTCTTGTGTTCCTGCCAGTATTTTTACCCGTCGGTTTATGCGTTACTTTGTGAGTTTTCCAGTCTGTGTACTGCCGTTTTTTGTTATATTAAATTCCTGAGTTCAAACCGTCTTCTGCCTGCCTACCTCCACCTGCATTTGGGTCCTCTACCTTCCACTCATCACAACATAGTGCACTATTTCCATGATAGGGAACGATTTCGAACACAGCTTGTGTGTAAAACTGGTTCATTGAGACACAACTCGGAAATTCTGACTTGCAAATTGTAATGGAATGCACCATGAGTATTTGTTGTGTGTTAGCTTGGTGGGATGGCTGCGATGGAGGCAGCACTGTCTTATCACGCAGCTGCTACGTATCCCGTCATCTATTGAGACAAAGAGTTGAACTACTACTCTGTCTGAGACAGGTTAATACTTATTGCTGTTATGTTGGACACTGACCTGAATGAGACCTGGGGTACCAATGCCTCAACTTACACAGCATGAGTTTGTAAGCTGGGAATTCCACCACAAATGGTGTCAAAGGAAAGTGTGTCAGATATGTATTTCTTTGTAAGTGTTGCAAGGTCTCTAAAACGTGACACTGTGTAACTGGTTACAGTAATAAGACACCTGCATGTATATAACAATGAAAGTCAATTATTATGACACCTGTTATGAACAATAATACTTCGTCTTATTTACATTTCCACTAACCTGATTGCAGTCGGTCTGAGGAGCCCATGTTTTTGACTGCAATCCAGTCATTTAATTTTCATTTAATTTAATTTTCATTTTATTGTTTCTTTTTACAGGGACAATGCACAATTAAGAGTAATTGCACCAGAGTTAGCTAATAGCTAGTTTACTGTCCCTGGGCATTCTTTTTGTATTGTATTGTTTTGCATGTCAGTAATGGCCATTCAGAATATTCAATCCACACAAAACTAAATTTGAGACTTCCTTTGTCTACCTTACATTAATTTTGGGGGTTGGTGTGAACAGTGGCGTTTTTTGGCACGGGCGGGGTGGCATTTTTCGTGACTCATGGGGGGCATCATCATGATTTTGCACCAAGGAAAGCCAGAAAGGTCAGGTTTTAGTTTGTGTTTTCTGTTCTTATATCTGATTGTATATATATTGTATGTATGTGTATATATATATATATATATATATATATATATATATATATATGTATATATATATATATATGTATATACTGTGTATATTATTATAACAACATAAGGGAAAATAAGAGAAAATTTCTCAATTACACAAATTCTTCATTAGTTCATTTGAAAAGTACACTTAAGAAAATGCAGTTATTTAACTATTGCAATTACAACAGATTGTGCACTTTTTAAGGTGCACAATCTCTACCTCCAACATTGCCAAAAGACAATGAACACAATTCTGCAAAAAATATGACAGTATAAGTTAGCTGAACTTAAATAAATATATATATATAGATATAGAAGGGGGTCTTGCCCTGGGTGTAATTCAATGTAGAACTGCCCCTGAGTGTGAATTCAATCTGAATTAACCGATTGAAATTGAATCTAAATGGACAGTCAGGTTTTTGTAAGTTAGGTTTTTAATGGGATTTAGTGTAATGTTGTCTACAGTAAATGCCTATAAAGATTTGTTAATGTTGTATTGGTTTGCAACAGTGAAACACAAAAGATGTAAATACAATAGGGTTGCAGGAAGCGGTCAGTAAATTAAGGCACATTCTGTTCTTAAAAGTACGTCACTTTTTATAATAATGGACATTAGTTACATTCAAGCCAATGCCAAATGAGTTGCTACAAAGCTAAATGCCAAATGATTTGCTACAAAGCTAATTAAGACTATCAGCTCCACACAACTCTCTCTGAATTTCTCAGTATGGCAATGTTCACTAATTGGTGTAGTCTGGAAACTTTTGCACGCAGATGACAATTGACGATGACCTCTTCTGAAATGTCCATGTTTTTTTAATCCTCCGTAGCTACAAGTAACTGCGTGGAGGAGGGGTGGGGGTGCTGCGCGATCACAGAAGGCTTGCTTCAACGACAGTGTTGTATTTTCTCAGAATTCCTCCAGGGTGGCGACAGAAACAACACACTATAGCTTTATTGTTACGATTCAGCACTGTTGTTACTCTCTGCTCCTCACCACGGGGCTTCTCAGGTGCTGCGAGCAAATCACTCCGCCCAAGTGGCAGTGCTTCGCCTTCTGAGAATATAGTTCCCAGACAGTATGTATACGGTTAGAAGATGGTGTGTCTCATGTGACCTTGTTATTTGTACATGCTGTGACTATACAAATCACAACATGTAAATAGGAACATGTTGGTGTTATTTTGTCACTTATTGGGAGCAGCAGGCTACATGGAGCCGGTCACCTCCAGGATCTGGGCTAAGCTAGGCTAGCGGTGGGTGCGTCAGACAGTTATGACACGCAAGGAGATGAGAAGGGTATGTATGGACTTATCTAACATCTGGGCGTTACGGTGAATAAGCTCAAGTCCCAATAAGTCGGTGTGTTCCTTTAAACATTAATATGAAAAAAACAATAAATACAGAAAAAGAAAAATATACATAGAAAATAATTGTTGCGTAACAAAAAAGAGGCTGAATGGGTTGAGTGCAGAATTTCCAAAGACTGTGAACACAAACCAAACCAAATGAGAAATAAAACAATGTAGCAATTTATACCCGGGGTCGCACCGAGTTTACTGAACCATAGGCGTGAAAGCGCCCGAAGGACCTCGCGGGAAAAAACAAATCTCTGAACTACGATCAATAACCTGCCGTCTATAAATTTGAACCTGTATTGTTTTGTCTTTTCAAAACAAGTCATTAAAAAACAGTTTTAAAACACCTAGTTTACTCTCAAGACAGTTTGCTGGTACTGATGACGTGCTTTCACCTTTCAAGGCCTTTCCCTCCCTGCCAGGGACTTTTCAAGTGCAATGAAGGCCGAGGCTTTGTTAGTTCTCATTAACTGATGCTTATCTTATCTTGACATTTACACTTCAGTCATTTCAGCTGACTCTCCTCTATTGAGCTGACAGGGGATCAGTGTCTCACTCAAGGACACACAGCAGCAGACATCTTTTGATTCATCTTTCTTGTAACTCGGCTTGCCTTTAATCCAGGAATCAGAATGGACAGAGGGCAGCCACTAACCACTTTCCATCTCTCTGCTGTATTTGTGTGTATGTCTGTGTGCACATCCGTGTGTGTGTGTGTTTGGTTACATCCTTCTCTTTCCCTATTGTGTGTGTGTTTATGTGTGTGTGTGTGTTTGTGTGTGTATTTGTCTTTTATGTGTATGTGTGTTTTTGGTTAGAAGCTCTGCGGGGGGGTGACCATGGTGGAGCTGGTGAAGAAAGAAGGCAGCACACTGGGCCTCACCATCTCAGGAGGAACCGACAAGGATGGGAAGCCGCGGGTATCGAACCTACGGCCTGGAGGACTGGCGGCCAGGTGGGTGCAACACCAGTAACAAAGAACAACGCATTCGCTCATATGAGATTTTGTACGAAACGTTAAGCACAATTAGTACGATGTCCTACAAAATGACGGCGACCGCCGGCTGGTCCTGTGACAGTTACGTTTAGCAGTCTTTACGGTTACATTTAGCCGAGAAAACGTTACTGGGAGCTGGTACTGTTCAACGCAATGTGCTGGCAGTTTCTACGGCCGTGGCTGTTGAGTTTAGCCCACAAAACTTGACTGTGAGCCGGCCCCCGGGCACCGAGCACCGAGAGGTGACGTTGCTTGCAGTTTATCCGACAACAGGTAGACGTTAGGTTTAGGCAACAAAATGAGTAGTTAAGTTCTGAAAAAAAGATTGTGGTTTAAATTAAAACACCGGCCCCCTTATGTAGTACTCCAGCGACATGAACACCCGTTTCCTGGGTAGAAGTCTTGTGTTTTCCCCTTGACTTCTTCCAGGAAGCAAACGCCGCTCCCCCGCTTGAAAGCCCTGTGTTTTAGGACATAACTTAACTGTATATGTGTATGGCCTTAGTGACTACCTCTCCTAAAGGCCAGATAGCCTATCATCAGTGGGGATATATATTTGCTAATAATATGTTGGATTCATGTTAGGACTTTTTCATTTTGAAAAAAACTTTTGAAAATTAACAATAATTTGGAGGCCCCCCTGCTTTGATTCTGAGGACCCCCTAGGGGTCCCGGACCCCCGTTGAAGATCCCTGATTTAAACAATCACACATTATTTCTCGAGCGACGCTACCATGCCAGCGGCCACCGAGACTTTGCTCCGTCTGTCTCTAACTTTAGCGGGCGCTGGTTTAACCAAGGAAACGCGAGTGACCGCAGTCTATTTCTGTGAGAGAAACACTGCAAGCTGCTTTAGTTTGCTGCTCTGCCACACCACAGATTGCAAAACACACCTGACTTCAGGAGACACTTGGCTCAGACTTGCTACACATACAGTAGTTGGTGCAGTTTCAGGTCGGATCACGTTCTCACCACAAACAAACAAGCTCCAGAGTTTGTTTGAAAGCGTATTGAGACCAACTCATCAAGGAGGATTGTTTAGTCTGCTTTTTGGGCGCATCCGAGTGCCATTGCTGCATTCTCACCTGCCCAAATGAACCGCACCAAGGGGGAAAACCAACTCTAGTGCGATTTTACCGAACTTGTGAAAACTCGTGTGAAAGCGCCCCTAAACAGCAGCGGTCAATACAGCAACAAAAACATGGGATCCATATGAAGTACAGTGCATTACTTTCTGTAGCTATATGTACGAATGGTTCATTAAGACTTTCAGACTTTCTTGATAATCTGTAATAAAACAACTCACATAATGCTCAGGAGTGAAAACTACACATTTTCTAAACAATGTACCATTTAAATCCAGTATGATTTCCCTCTTGTGCAGGAGTGACCAGCTAAATGTCGGTGACTACATCAAGTCAGTAAACGGTATCAACCTGACCAAACTGCGGCATGAGGAGATCATCAGCTTACTGAAGAACGTAGGAGAGAGAGTTCTGCTGGAGGTGGAGTATGAACTGCCCCCTACAGGTATGTGCATATTAGTTTGGCTCCATACACATACATTCACATGGCTTTTATGGTCATAAAGTAATAGCTTTAGTGACGTTGAGTTTGACGTTAGCATAGTGTGAGAAACGCAACCATACCTGCAAACAGCAAGGTCGATATTACATTTCTGGAATTAGAGAAATGTTAAAGGTGCTGTACTCGAAATTCAGAGCATTTATATAGCAGCATGTCAAGATATATGGAGTAATAGCATCATTAGCAGAGAATTAATTCACACTCCCTCTGTGTGTGCTCTAATCTGAGCTTTTCTGTACTTTGTTTTAATAGCCGGTCTGGCCATGTGTGCATGGTATTGCATGTGGCCGTGAAAAACGTATTGTCACACATACATACGTTCCAGGATAGGAGAAAAAAAGCTTGGGGTTGTTTGCATTTCTTTAAACCAATCACAATGGTTTTGGGCAGCGCTAAGCTCCAGACACAGTGACACAGCTCTGCAAAATAGTCTCGGGAAGGAACTTGTTTTGTTGGAACATGTGTACGTGCAAAAGTTGTTTTAGTCGTGCAAAAGAAACGCCACATACAATATTAAATTAAGTTAACTGTTCACACAATACAGTAACGTGAGCTATTTAAATTAGCTGATACATAGTAAAACCTCATTTGCTCTCACCATTGTACCGCTGTGTGTATTTTGTCCACAGCAATCCCACCAATCGGTCCCAAAATGTCTCAGTTAGAGAATAAAATGCCGTAAACATATTCTTTGTAAATCTTTACAATTATTCCCCTAAAGAACCAAGCAGGCCTGCCTTGTTGCACAATTCAAATTTTCTTCAAAATTTGCCATTTGTTGTTTCCTGAAGAGAACAGAGTTAGATATCGGCAACACACAGAGGGTGGAAGGCGAGAGGGAGGAGGGGTGGGGTGGAAGGTGAGGGACATCCTGCGGAACATCCCCAGAACATCCCACGGAGCGTCTGCCGGTGCGGTGTCGTTGATCCAGACTAGGGTAGTTTAGGCTGAGGCAACTAAATCACTTGGTTGAGGTTAGAGAGAGTTGGTGGTTACAGCGTTGAACGTCGGCACTTAATGCAAATAGTGAGATTCAGAATTGTCCACTGTGAATTAGAGATGCTCCGATACTGCCTAAAACGCTGGTATCGGGAAGTACTGGAGTTAATGCACCGATCCGATACCACGTAATAAAGCCCTAAAGAAAATCTATGTTAAAATAGATTATTTATGTTCTTTTTCTGTTATAACTGACTGTCAAAGTGGACAATAAAAGAAAGTTCTGTGGCGTTCATGGTTTGTGTTTGTTCATGTTTCACAAAGATAGAAATAATATCACATCCATACAGGGATAGTAGTATACAGTTGTTAAAACATAATAAAATATATGACACACTGGTATCGGATCGGTACTCGGTATCGGGCAATACACAAGTTCAGGTATCGGAATCGGTATCGGGAAGCAAAAAATGGTATCGGGCCATCTCTACTGTGAATGTGTTTCCTATGATACTGAGCTGGAAAAGCACAGCCTCCTCATTCATTTCAATGAGACCACTCTTGGTACAGCATGGGTCCTTGTTCATATAGGGCAAAAGAAAAACAGGGTTGTCAGATGCAAGACAATTGTAAGGATAAAATGATTTGTCGCTTTGACTTTCCAGTCAAAGTATGATAAGTCTTTAAACTCTTGGATCTATTGCTCAAACTATCTCACTGTATCCCTGGTACCTGCAGCAACACACCCACACCAACACCACTTACCTTAGTTAAAGCTGTGCCATTTTCTGCCTGAATGCATGTTAAATCAAAGAGTACACACACACACACACACATATGTGTGTGTGTGTGTGTACTCTTGTGTACTGTATATAAGTATACTTTTTGATATATGTATATATACTCTTGAAATCAGGCAGACAATGGCACAGCTTTAACTACAGTATATATATATATATATATATATATATATATATATATATATACACATACATACAGTGCAGGCCAAAAGTTTGTACACACCTTCTCATTCAATGAGTTTCTTTTATTTTCATGACTATTTACATTGTAGATTCTCACTGATGGCATCAAAACTATGAATGAACACATGTGGAATTATGTACTTAACAAAAAAATGTGAAGTAACTGACACATGTTATATTCTAGTTTCTTCAAAGTAGCCACCCTTTGCTCTGATTACTGCTTTGCACACTCTTAGCATTCTCTTGATGAGCTTCAAGAGGTAGTCACCTGAAATGGTTTTCCAACAGTCTTGAAGGAGTTCCCAGAGATGCTTAGCACTTGTTGGCCCTTTTGCCTTCACTCTGCGGTCCAGCTCACCCCAAACCATCTTGATTGCGTTCAGGTCCGGTAACTGTGGAGGCCAGGTCATCTGGCGCAGCACTCCATCACTCTTCTTCTTGGTCAAATAGCCCTTACACAGCCTGGAGGTGTGTTTGGGGTCATTGTCCTGTTGAAAAATAAATGATGGTCCAACTAAATGCAAACCGGATGGGATGGCATGTCGCTGCAGGATGCTGTGGTAGCCATGCTGGTTCAGTATGCCTTCAATTTTGAATAAATCCCCAACAGGGTCACCAGCAAAGCACCCCCACACCATCACACCTCCTCCTCCATGCTTCACGGTGGGAACCAGGCACGTAGAATCCATCCGTTCACCTTTTCTGCGTCGCACAAAGACACAGCGGTTGGAACCAAAGATCTCAAAGTAGGACTCATCAGACCAAAGCACAGATTTCCACTGGTCTAATGTCCATTCCTTGTGTTTCTTGGCCCAAACAAATCTCTTCTGCTTGTTGCCTCTCCTTAGCAGTGGTTTCCTAGCAGCTATTTGACCATGAAGGCCTGATTTGGGCAGTCTCCTCTTAACAGTTGTTCTAGAGATGTGTCTGCTGCTAGAACTCTGTGTGGCATTCATCTGGTCTCGAATCTGAGCTGCTGTTAACTTGTGATTTCTGAGGCTGGTGACTCGGATGAACTTATCCTCAGCAGCAGAGGTGACTCTTGGTCTTCCTTTCCTGGGGCGGTCCTCATGTGAGCCAGTTTCGTTGTAGCACTTTATGGTTTTTTGTTTTTTAAGTAATGATGGCCACTCGTTTCTCTTTACTTAGCTGATTGGTTCTTGCCATAATATGAATTCTAACAGTTGTCCAATAGGGCTGTCGGCTGTGTATCAACCTGACTTCTGCAAACACAACTGATGGTCCCAACCCCATTAATAAGGGAAAAAAATTCAAGGCACACCTGTGAAGTGAAAACTATTCAGGGGACTACCTCATGAAGCTCATTGAGAGAACACCAAGGGTTTGCAGTGCTATCAAAAAGGCAAAGGGTGGCTACTTTGAAGAATCTAAAATATAAGACATGTTTTCAGTTATTTCACACTTTTTTGTTAAGTACATCATTCCATATGTGTTCATTCATAGTTTTTATGCCTTCAGTGAGAATCTACAATGTAAATAGTCATGAAAATATAGAAAACTCATTGAATGAGAAGGTGTGTCCAAACTTTTGGCCTGTACTATATATATATATATATATATATATATATATATATATATATATATATATATATATATCAGTAAAGGAGATCCTAGGCATTCAGGAGCAATTTAAAGTAAAAACATTTGTTGTAGTGTTGTAATAGTATGGCATTATCTCATTATTTTAGTCCTCCTTTTTATTTGGTGTATTAGATGTTTATGCTCTATTAGCATGATGTAAAATGTATTGTAAGCGGAAAAAACTTGTACAAATCCTTATTATGGAGCAGAAATAGTTAACAGCTGCAGCATAAATTCTTTCACTAAAATGAATAAATTACCTCTCTCTCTCTCTCTCTCTCTGCCTCTCTCTCTCTCTCTCGCTCTCTCTCTCTCGCTCTCTCTCTCTCGCTCTCTCTCCCTCCCTCTCAAAGCACCAGACAGCACCTCAGGGGTTATATCAAAGACAATCGACATCTGTTTGCACAAAGAGGGGAACAGCTTTGGTTTCGTCATGAGAGGTAACCATCAGTAAAAGATTGTGTGTTTAGGGAATTATATGATTGACATTGGCAACATGATGGAATGCTGTTACTCAATGAAAAGACGTCCCTGCCTTATTGCAACATGTATTTCATTAGAAAAAGAAAAGAAAATGAGGCTGGAAAAGTTGATGTCGCTCGGCTAACATGGCACACCTAAACGACCAATGGTTAACCGGAAGGCTACGGTGGTTTATCTGTTTTTTTTTTTCCCCATTAAAGCTGCAGTAGGTGCAAAGCAAACAAATTAGAGTGAGACCTCTTCCTGCAGCTCTCCCCTCTCTGTCTGCATGTGTAGAGCAGCCAATAGAAACGCTCTCTATCTCTAAAATGACCTGTGATTGGCCAAAGTCTCCCGTTATTTTAGGAAACAAAAAATAAAGTTGAAGCAGTTAACATTAGTAAAAGATCACCTTCATGGTTAAGTTGTTCTGAAATTTAACGTCTAAATCTGACTCACTGGCCTCAGATGTCAGGGTTTTCTTAAAGGAGAGTTTTCAGAACAATCCCATTCAGTTGGAAACAGTGTTACAGTACAATGGATACAGTGACATCATTTTGACCAACATACAAAAGGAAAAAAATGACTTACTGTATAATCTAGAAAATAGCGTTCTGCAAAATTGAATCAATTTCAGTATTCTATACGTCAAATCGTATATATTCACAACATTCTTTACTTAAGTGACTCCATTTGTTAAACAACAAAAGTAATAAAATTTTTTGAAACTGTAGAGGTTTTTTCCCCAGAATCCTCTGACTTCTCTGTTTAGTCTTTGTATCTTTATTTATGTATCTATATTTTTATGTAATGTATTGTTTGTGTTTTTATTTTATTCATTTTGTATCTTTTTTTTATTCATAATATATGTCTGTAACAAATAGTCTCGATTTAGTCTTGAAGTGCTGTTGTTGTTTAGCTGATGCTTTGCACGATGCCTTTTGTCAATAAAAATAAATAACTAAAGAAATAAACTCCTTACTGTGATAGATTATATGAGGCGAGTTTCTGTAGTTGTTTTACTGAAGGGAAATAAAGAAAGAGAGTGGAGGTTTCTAGACGTATGAGTCCAGTGTTTATTGGGATTGGCTTTAACCTTCAGTATACTCTTCTTGCAGGCGGTATCCACGAGGACTGGCACAAGTCCCGCCCCCTAGTGGTCACCTACGTCAGGCCGGGAGGTCCTGCAGACAGGTAGCACTGACTGCACACCCATGCAACCATAAACCCACATATGCTGATAAGATGCCAGATCGGATCCGTTGGACGTGTCGACTTTGAAGGACGTGCCTCGTGGCCCCCCTTATTCTGCCTCTGATTGGCTCCCCGTGGTATTCTTACCCTAAAGCCGCCTACACATGATAAGCGTTTTGCTCTGTGCGCAACACTAGGTAGGGCGCAGAGCGAAGCACAGGTATTCGTCATCATGGGTGGCAAGGAAGCTATTGCTAGGCAACGACAGCTGACAGCTGTTATCTCGTTGGTTGCGCTTTTGAAAGGTCAGCGGCAACTGGGTCAAAGTTGAAATAATTTGAACTCTGAGCGCAGCGCAAAGAGGCAAATCTGGGCGGTGAGCGGCGCCAGGGGTAGCGCAGCGCATAGTCGGGCGCCAACGCTCTCCCAGTAGGATATCAATGGAACAGCCAGCGCAAAGCGGTTTTGCCGCCTATCATGTGTAGGCGGTTTAACCCTAACCAATCCCCACTGCCCATGCCTAAACCTAACTACGTTCACCAGTGTAGCAGATCCGATTTCAGAGGCAGGATCTAACATATTGTACATGCAGCCTCATGTGCATAAATGTAAAATCTCACACAAAGCCACATGCATACTCCAGAATAGAAAAAAACACACACACACACACACACACACACACACACACACACACAGTTGTAGTGAGACATAGCCGAGCAAACACACGTACTGTACACATACGCAGTAAGGGCCAGAGAGAGGCGGGGTCAAGTATGTGTTTTTCGTGGGGTGAAAAAAAAGTGATGTCTAAACAAACTTTATCGTTCTTAATGGTCAGGTACACACAGTACAATGTAGTGACATTTTATTTCTGCAGTTTGAACCGTCCTAAGTATAAGGAGCAGTGGACAGCTCATAGCATCCAGGGGGAGCAACTTGGGGTTCAGTTTCTTGCTCAGGGTCACTTTGACATGTGACCAGAGGAGCCTGGGATCAAACCGCCAACTGTGGGGTTATGGGGCGACCACTCTACCTCCGAGCTACACGCCAGGAAACACAAAAGCCAGACGAGCGCTAAACTCTATTGAGTTTCAACTAACAGAGGAACAGCCAGTTCCAATTTCAATTTCACAGTTTTGTTTTCATTTGCACAGTAAGGACACATGTTTCCCTGTACAATGAAATTCTTCCTTTGCTGTCCACAGAATGCCAAGCAATGTAAAATCTACAATTTATACTACAAATATAATATAAATTATACTAATATATAATAAATACTAAGAAAATACAAGATTTTTAAAAAGCGGCATGTGAAAAATAAAGCAACAATAATAATAATACTAAACAGTGCAAATGTAAACAGTGCAAGTTATGCATGTGCAAACTAGTCAGGAGTCTGGGAGATTTGCCAGTGCCTTCATGCAAATAAAGCCAAAGGATATTGGTGACATTTCCTTTAACCGTCAGTGGTATGTTGACAGTTGTGTGTTACTCATAGCTGCAGCAGCATGAATCACCTCATATCCCTGTAAAGTTGTCATCATGTGTCTTCATGTTTAAGTAATAATCCATGACAATTTCATATAAATGTCAGCTTTGTGACTGTTAAACTGATGTAACGCAGCAGTGATTCAACCTTCTGTAGCTCTAGTGCATGAATTCCTAAACATTTTCAAAAACGATGCCTTTTACATTTCTATTTGTGTAGATAAGCCTGCAGTGATATTAACAGACAGAGAACAGACAGAGAAAAGAGTGACTGAAATTCGGACCACATTTTCTCAGACGATGACACCCTTAAAATACCATCAATTTAGCTCCAATGCTGGAACACAAGTGGTGGACACACATTTTCCAAAGCAGGGCTGGGAGAATCTATACAATAGCTATACTATCTAACAAATTGTTATATTTACTGCTATTATATTTTAATACGTCAGTACGATGCTTTCCACTTCATGTTTGCTGATTTGTTTGTCCTAATTAACTGCTCTGGCCAGTTAAAGGTCCCATGATGTGCTGTCCCCTAATACTGTATCTGAAGTCTCTTTCCCGAAATTCAGCCTTGGTGCAGAATTACAGACACTAAAGCCAGTGCCACAATGAGCTTTCCATAGGATGTGCCATTTCTGTGTCTGGAGCTTTAAATGCTAATGAGGAGGAGAGAGGGGGAGCAAGGTGGCGGGTGGGGGTGTGGCCTTGACCAACTTTGCTCGTTTGAAAGCCATGATGTCTCTCTTTCTCATGGGTGGGCCAAATTCTCTGGGCGGGCAAAGCAGAGAAAGGGGAGGTAACCTTGCTCTTTATGACCTCATAGGGAGCACGATTCCAGATCGGCCCATCTGAGCTTTCATTTTCTCAAAGGCAGAGCAGGATACCCAGGGCTCGGTTTACACCTGTTGCCATTTATAGTCACTGGGGAGGCCATATAACCTGACTCCGCCAGATGGATTGCTTCATATTTGCTCGGCATATCCATCTGGGAATTTCCGTTGGAGAACTTTTGGGAAGGGGCGAAAATACTGGTTAGCGGATTGGATGAACCATCTGTCTATCACCTATGTTGGTGATAGACGGGCCAAATCAACCAATCAGATCCACGAAGCGTATGAAAAATACAACCACAAGCCAGGCTACCCCTGCTGCTGCATGCAAAGCATAGCTCGTTAGCTCAGCAAGCAAGCAACATGTCGGTAAAAGATATTTGCCGTTTGTGTAACGAGAATTTAGGAATAAAAGACACCATTTCAGGTTCCCGGACCGCTGTCTGAAAATACTGGTTAGCTGATTGGATAAACCATCTGTCAATCACCACCTAACTCACCTCAAAACCAACGCTGATTGGCCCGGTCGTTTGCGAGCGGCTCCAAATTTTCTCTATCTCAAGATGCCAGACTGATCTGCGAGTGGAAAACTGGAGCTCGCGAGATCAGGACGGTCTCACAAGGCTAGGGGCCATAGGCAGGCTGGGGAAACGCATATTAATGTTAAAAATACCTCATAAAGTGAAATTTTCATGCCATGGGACCTTTAAAAGAAATGTTATTGTTAATTTTCAGGTGTGAGTATTGTGCTGAATTGGGGCTAACAGCCAATAAAGTAAATGCATAGTAGTTTTTACTTACTTACTACAGAATCACTTTTGCTAAGGTACACAAAAATATATTACCTTATAATTACCTATATACCTTAAAGCCCATTCATTGCGGAGTAAAGAAAATGTTCGCCCATAAGCTACAAAAAAATAGGCAAACTTTCTCCTTAGTTACCAGCTAATGCTTGTGGTTGCTAGCTAGCTTGGTTGGCAGAACGTAAAGTTTAAGATGAAAACATGGACAAAGTGGTCCCCTAATACTGTATCTGAAGTCTCTTTTATATAGACCTTAGTGGTCCCCTAATACTGTATCTGAAGTCTCTTTTGTAGACCTTAGTGGTCCCCTAATACTGTATCTGAAGTCTCTTTTATATAGACCTTAGTGGTCCCCTAATACTGTATCTGAAGTCTCTTTTATATAGGCCTTAGTGGTCCCCTAATACTGTATCTGAAGTCTCTTTTATATAGACCTTAGTGGTCCCCTAATACTGTGTCTGAAGTCTCTTTCACCTTTCTCCAAGGTGGAGGGTGGAGGTGTGGCCTTGACCAACTGCCACTTTGCTCATTTGTAGGGAGGTAACCTTGCTCCTTATGACCTCATAAGGAGAAGATTCCAGATCGGCCCATCTGAGCTTTCATTTTCTCAAAGGCAGAGCAGGATACCCAGGGCTCAGTTTACAGCTATCACCATTTCAAGCCACTGGGGGACCATAGGCAGGCTGGGGGAACTCATATTAATGTTAAAAAACTTCATAAAGTGAAATTTTCATGCCATGGGACCTTTAAAAGTAGTGGTTGAGGCCATAAACTCATTATGAAAATGTTTACTAAGGTAAAGTGAGGAGTAGGGTCATTTTCCCATAGACTTCTATAGAAACAGACTTCTTTTTGGAGCCAGTGGAGTCACCCCCTGCTGGAAATTAGATAGAATATAAGTGTGAGTCTCTTCCGCGTTGGCTTCACTTTTTAGACCCGTAAGCTTTGTCCATTAACTTTTATAGTCTATGCTCATTGCTTCAATAAGGATACATCTACTTATCACTACACCTAGGGGGGGGGGGGTAGTCACACAACCTCTCCTACACAGAAACACAGCGAGAAATAAGTAATCTCTACAACACAATTAATATTTAACAGAAACATAGATACAAATTTTACATCTTTTGTCAGCTATTAAAAAAAAAGGATTCCAGGTGGTGGGCCCCCCTCATGAAGTTAGATAGTTGGTCTCTTCCACTTCCTGTTTGAGGAGTATGGGAGGCCATCTTAACTAGTTGCACATGTTTGCCCAAGAGAAGACTCAACATGAACCTGTGACAAAAAACAAGGTACATCTTTGTTTCTTTAGCAGAGTGTTAGCTAAAATGCCTGCAGTCAAATAAAAAATCTGTGACATAAATGCAATAAATAATGCGGTATGAAAAGGAATAACTGCGTCATGTCATAACTTGAAATGTGTTTGTAAAACCAGCTGTCACTGTTCTAGTGTTGCCATCACAAATAAAGTTTCTGTCACGAGATTGTCAGTAATTTGATAAATATAGATTGTTGTCCAGCCCTATTGTGTAGCTTGGGTTCTCCTGAGGCTGATTGACATATTAACTGCATATTAATTTGCACATGAACTAATGTACATAAATATGCGTACAACACTTTGGCTCATGTAGACTAACTGGAGATTTCCACTGAATGCAGAACGTCTGCGGACCGCAGCCGTTCCGCAGTTAGGGAAAATACAGTCACGGACTTTAATGGAAACCTAATGACTCCACCGCCGTTCCGGAGCGGATCCACAGATGTTCCGCAACCGGTGGAAATTGGTGGTAAATTAGGTGGTGTTTCTATATTAAACAAGCAGGACCACGAGCAAAATGTTACTGAACCAAAAATATGCGCCAATACCTTCTCCAAGAGTCATTTAACCCCAACCTTCAACATAAGTCTTCTTAAAGTCATAACTTTGGATGTGTGGCAAACATTTGTACTGCTGTGTAAAGCCCGTTGAGATCATGAAATGATCGATAACCATAACATTCGGAGTACGTAATTGCTTTGTCAATTTAATCTCATGCTGGTCTAACTTTGATGCAACTTGTACGATGCAGTTTAATTGTTAGGTGTTTTGAAGAAATGCTGTTACAAAGTACCATAGCAGTGACTGCTTAGCACCAAACTGGAGGCAAATATTTCTTTTATATAAACCACCTAAAGAATTAGATTAACTTCACCAAACAGAATAAAACGCATACAAATGACAAATTCAAGGGAAAGTGTGATGAAAGGAAAATGGATCAAATGCTAACACAAAAGAAGTATGAAAATGATGTGAATTATATGCTACTGTATGATCTTCACATTAACCAGATCTCAGGCAAACTGAACACACATGGGAGAGTTTAGAGCAGGCTGCTCCCCACCATCTTTAAAAAAATATATATATGGGAGGATATTTCTGCAGAATGCTTATCCCCTTCAAAAAGTTCAACAGACTTGGATAATCTGAGCACTCAAGCTGTTCTGGAGGCTTGTGGTGGAACGACACCTTGCTCCAAGACACTTTGTTTTTTTCCTTTGATTGTCATCCATCTGTATTGCCATTACGTAAATGTCACTGCTTAGAAAGTCCCATTTTGGACCGCATACTTTACTTAGCTGTTTCTACAATGACACTCCAGAAAATATACAATAGGAAGATATTTAAAAAAACTGCATGATACTAAGCAGTTGTATGTATCTGCAAAATAAATGAACGCTTGGTGGAGATATTTATCGCATCTTTAGGTCTTGTGAAAGGACTGTTTCATTGGGAGCCAACATATATTTGTCCAAATTGATTGCAGTTCAACCCAAACTATTGGTTTTGCATTATCCAGGGCCTAACTCTAGTTCATCCTTCACAAGTTCACACACAGTAACTACGTTTACATGCAAATATTATTCTGGTTTTGGCCCTTATTCCGAAATAGACGATATTCCAACTAAGCTGTTTATGTGGCTAATTTTTTTCAAAGTTTTCCGCTGGTGGCGTACTTGTTGGACCGTGTGAACGCAACCTCCCTCTTTCATTTCTTCAACCACCTTCTTGAAAACGTTGCCATGTGCCATGTTTGCACATATCCGAAGACCTGTTGGTATCTAAGTCTTTCATAATGTTTAAAAGTGACCAGAAATGTGGTCTTTTGTTTTGGGCATGCATCTCTCATGCTGCCTTTCAAGCTGTTGGCTAGTTGGTTAGTGTACAACAACCAATATACCAAAACCAAATAGCAATGCACAGAGCTGATCGCAAGCCGTAAAAATGGATGAGTCTGAAACGGGCCAGAAACTGCCGCAAACTGTGGTAAAACCCCTGACTGAGACACATTCCGAATGCGCTATGTCCAAAGAATTCTTTTAAAACCAGAATAATACCGGCATATGCAACGTTTCTTTTCCTGAAAATGCTAAATTTGGCAAAAGGCCTTATTTGGAATATCCAAACGGAATATGCTGTTAACATGACTCGTATCAAATTCCGAATATTGTCATATTCAGAATAATAGTGGAATATTAGTGTGCATGTAAACATGCTCAGCGACAGAATTGGACATCACAGCAATTCAATTTTAGCTTACTATTAGGTTATTTTGCTCCGAAACTCATTTAACTCCATTCCAAAGTAAACCATCTTCAAAATGTGGGTCAGTCTAGGGGAGACGAATTAGATATTCATGCTGCTTTATATCCCATTTATATGCCAATTGGAGAAAACTTAATCCAGAGCACCATGCAGTCCCAAGAGTGCCTCCATTTAAGCATTACCCAGTGGGAATTAAAGCGCCACCTCTGAAAGTTAGAGCCATGCTTTTACTGCATCATCATATGAACAGAAAACAAATGACAGAGAGCCTGCAGGCTCTTAAAACAGGCTGTGAAGTCCTTAAGACTTCAACCAGCAACTTAAACTAAAATGAACCGTCCCCTCTTGAAATAACAGCTGAGGGTGAAATTCCTTTTTAATATTTTTAAGAACCTTAAAAACTGGTTTAACTTGGATGACAGCAGACATCAGATGTTGGCATTTGTCCATCAGAATCTGAGCGTAACAAAAGATTTAACAGGTTGGCTAAAGAGTTTGGCCTGCAGCTTTTTTGTTGAGGGGAAAAACGGCTCTATTGCTGTTGAAAAGGTAGATCCAAAGGGAAACCTTTCTCTTTCAGTTTTGTCATAATTTTATTTACTTAAAAACGTTTTAGTGGCTGTCAATCGATTTAAATATTTTATTTCTGCACAGTTTTCCATAGTTAACTTGTGATTAATTGCAAATTAATCGTACAATTTGTATCTGTTCTAAATGAACTGAAAGTTAAAAAATGTCAAGGTTTTTAATGTTCTTATCAACATGGTAGCGGACAAGTACGCTTGCTTTTGGTTCTCTGCATCAGCCGAGTGCTTTGCCAGCAAGTGAGACTGGACGTCCTCCGGTGGTAACTCAGTTCACATCGACAGTACATGGAAATAACTTTTACTCTTGTGGAGATAACCATCTGGAAGGGCTCTGAAACTGAACGTGCCATTCCAAAGACCCTTTTCTTTATCCATTACTGCTCAAGGAGCTTTGTTTCTGCTAGCCTAGTCTCGCGTTGCCAGACCTTCCTCCACAGTGCTGCGGAGGAGGGTCTGGCTAGACCACACAGCATTCCAGAGGGGAGAAAAACGTGCTCTGCTTTAGTGACACTTCTTTATACCAATCACAGTCGTGTTGGGCAGGCGGAGCCACGATGCCGCTGCAAAATAGCCTCAGGAAGGAACTTGTTTTGGTGGAACGTGTGTACGTTCAAAGGTTGTTTTAGTTGTGCAACAGAAAACTCAGATTGGACAGATAGTCTAGCTAGCTGTCTGGTTTTACTCTGCAGAGATCTGAGGAGCAGTTAACCATAGTCCTCATGAATCCACTGGAGTTTGGAACGCCAACACAAAGAAAGAGGAAGGTGACGGACGTCCAGCCGAAATGAAAGACATCCGGTGGAATTTCCGGCAGGACCTGACCAATAACGGAAATGAAACGTCGCCGATCTAGACCGCTGCTAGCCATTGTCAGTACCCGATCCGTTCCACCTGCACAATCCGTTCTGCGCATGCGCAAGATGTTCACGCATGCGCTGTGGTACGATGATTTACGACACTACCCAATCTGTTCCCACACTAGCCTCCAGCTAACGTTAGTTTAGCTAATAGCTAAGTTGGCGGACCGCTAGGTGATTATAGCGGTCTGCCGTTAGCCTCCACCGGGAAGCTAAGGTTAGTTTAGCTAACGGTTAATTTGGCTAACCACTAGCTGATGTAGTGGTCTGCCGTTAGCCTCCACAGTTAAGCTAACGTTAGTTTAGCTAACAGCTAATTCGGCTAACCGCTAGCTGAGACAGCTTGTAAACTTTAAAAGACCCTCAAAATAAAACTTGAAAATAAACGTTAACATATATAACAACTGTTACGTCAGTTCTACTTTACTTGTGCTCATTTAAAATACAATCATTCAATACTTGTCTTTGTTATTACTGTAAAGTCTTAATTTAGCTGTAGCCTGCTTTTCCTATTATGTTTGACTTAACGTTATTTTTAGACTGAATCAAGCTGTCCGTTCTGCCTGCACAATCCGTTCTGCGCATGCGTTATTTTAGACTGGCTGTCGGCTAGCAGTTAGCCGAATTAGCTGTTAGCTATTCCGGTGGAGGCTAGCCATATATCTATGGGAGGCTAGCGTGGAACCGATTGGGCAGGTTGTAAAACCGTATTATCATCTGCGCATACGTCATGGCATACGTGAACATCTTGCACATGCGCAGAACGGATCGTGCCGGTGGAACGGATCGGGTACTGACAGCCATCAACAATGTTACTGCTGCATCGCTTCCTGGTTACCCAAACTACCCAAACTATTGGCCCGAGGCCCAAATCACAGAACGTGCATCAACAAAAATTTGTGGGGTTAACCATTGTGTTGTCTTCCCGTCAAATGTGCAACTTTGCTTTTCTGTGTAAAAGTTTTAACTTTTTTCAATGTTTTGGTCGTCTTTTTGGACACTTTTCCCGATGTTTGAAATGTTGTGACGTTTAAGGCACTTTTTTCCAAGTTTTTTCGGCACTTTTTCTGACGTTCTTTTATCAGTTTTTTTTCCAAGTGCTATAAAATTGACTAAAACACCCAAATTCAATGAAAGTAGTGAGCTGATCATTTAACTTACTTGTGAATAGTGTTGTACGGAACCATCACAATTTTTTCCTTTGACAATTTGGTTGAAAGAAACCCACATTTCTGATATAGAAAAATTTTGAAAACGGGTCAAATTTGACCCGAGGACAACAGGAGGGTTAAAAGGAATTTGGGTCAGCTCACTATCGCATTGACTTTGACAGCCCTAAAACTTATATTTGACTTTTATATTTCTTGTGAATCTTTCTTTCTAAGATGCGTCTTTCATATAACCTCATTCCAGCCTTAATGAAGCCTTTTGGTCTCAGCCTAGTCTGCATCATGTTGTTTAAAAGCTTCAGGGCTCTTGGCATCATACATTACAACTTCTGGCTGGTATGATGACAGCTCGGTATTACTCACACTCTGGCTTCATGCATAAAGCATCTTTCAGCTCTTTAATGCAGCACTTTGCATGAAAAAAATCAAAACGCTGCATACCCATTATTTGATAATGGGTTTTTGTCAACCATGCAGGGAATATTTTTGAAATTACCATAGTTTAAATTAAGCCAAAATGTTCAATCTTGATATTTTGAATACTGTGAAGCAGAGCAGTATCATCATAGTGCTGTTTCCACTGGGTTTGTCCTCCATTTGAACTCCAGGAGAAATAATACCGTAAGTTTCAGACTGATGAGAGGAGAGAAAAGAGGAGGACGAGATCAGAAAGATGGACACTAGTGGGAGTAGGAGTAGAAAGAAGCTTGGACCAAGTTGGACAGCCAGGAAGTAAGAAATAAGAGAGATGTGAAAAGGAAAAAAGATTTTCAGAAGTAAGGATTGGTGAACAAATCAAAAAAAGCTGGGAGAGAAGCTTTCTCAGAAAGGGAAAAAGGGGCAATATAAAGAGGATGTCACAGTGGAAGGGCAGACAATAAGAAAATAGTTGGAAATTTTTTTATAGCTTGATCATTTGTTTGTCATGATGGCATGTCATTCTTTCACACAGGATATATTTAGTCATATTCTCGAACAATGGTCATTACCCAGTCATACAAATAAAACACATTTGAACTTGAGATATTGAAGGTAGGACTAAAAAAGGAGTAGGACAACAGATTGGTGCATTAAGACTTCTATGAGAAGTTAAAGGGGGGAATGTGGAAGAAAGGAAGCAGGAGAAATGCAAAGCATTAGACTCTTGACATACAGAGTTTGATTGTTCCCTCTGAGGTGGTTTGTCTCAATATTAATTGAATTCCATTTTTTGGCTGTGTTTCTGAATTATTGTATTTTCAAATCTCTTCTATAATCACTATCATCTGATGTCATCTGTGTGTGTGTGTGTGTGTGTGTGTGTGTGTGTGTGTGTGTGTTCAGAGAAGGGACACTGCGTTCCGGGGACCGTCTCCTCAGTGTGGATGGCGTGCCGCTGCACAACACCAACCACAGCGACGCGCTCAGTGTGTTGGCTCAGTGTGGCCAGGAAGCCCTGTTCCAGATAGAGTATGACGTCACCATCATGGGTGAGAGACCACACTTACACACACACACACACACACATCACAAGTATTAAAGCTTGGGGCATAATACACTTTACTAAAATGGCATTGAAATTTAAAATTGGATGTGTTTTGTGGATGTGTTGGCGTTTTCTGCCACCTCAGGCTAAGTGCTGCCTTTTCTTTCAATGTGAAACTGAAATTGAACTCACCTAGAATGCATTGCAAAGAATCATCACAACTCATAGCTGTCGCTTTAAAGGGCATGTGTACCTCAAGCTCGTCTGCTAGGCTCACGATGTTGGTGACACAGACGTTGAAAGGTACTCTGCTACACTGTGTACAACTGTTGTTCTTTCATATCACCGGAGCATCTGATCACACCAACGAGCAAAATGATTGAAAATGAAAACAATTGCTTTTCCCCCAATCAGACACCGTGACAAACGCCTCCGGCCCGCTTTTAGTGGAAATTGCCAAGGCGCCCGGAGCAACGCTGGGTATCACGCTGACATCGGCCAATCATCGGAACAAGCAGGTCATTGTCATCGACCGGGTTAAACCTGGCAGCGTGGTGGACAGGTACACACATACTCTATATGTTTGCATACATGCAATCATGCAGTTTGACCATGTGCTATCTGGAGGACACTAACAATTGGGCGGGGGGGGGGACGACAAAGGGAAAGGCGGAAGCAGTTCAAGACAAATCAAATTATTTATTGTTAAACTAACTGCTATTTCTCAAAAAGGTATACTAAAAATCGAAGGTTGAACAAACGGATGAATTCAATTCACATGAATTCGTCAGCTGTATGGGCGGAGTTAGCAACTCCTTCAGCTGCACGGCTTCCTGGAAGGCTGCTCTCGTGTTTCCTCGGCTATAGCTCCTCGGTGCTCGGTCCTCTGGGCAGAAATAAGAGCCTTGAGCCGGCCTTCACCGAAGGAGGGACGGAACGACTTGTTGTTCAGTCGAGGACCTACAGTAGGAGTCGAGGAGCTATCAAATAAGGGACATGGGATGTACCTCATGATTCGCTCTCTAAAATATCTCTTAACTGTGCCCTCCGGCTGACAAACTTCAGATGAAAGAAGCTCTGAGTTGATAAGTGCTTAAAGGTCCCATGGCATAAACATTTCACTTTGTGAGGTTTTTTAACATTAATATGAGCTTTGCTCAGGACGTGCCACTTCTGTGTCTGTACCTTTAAATGCTATTGAGGAGGAGAGAGCCATGATAGCTCTCTTTCTCACGGGCGGGCCAAATTCACTGGGCGGGCAAAGCAGAGAAAGGGGAGGTAACCTTTCCCCTTATGACGTCATAAAGGGAAGATTCCAGATCGGCCCATCTGAGCTTTTATTTTCTCAAAGGCAGAGCAGGATACCCAGGGCTCGGTTTACACCCTCACCATTTCTAGCCACTGGGGGACCATAGGCAACGCATATTAATTTTAAAACCTCATAAAGTGAAATGTTCATGCCATGGGACCTTTAAAGAACCTCCGTCTTCATGTCCCCCTCTCCCACTTCTGTAACACTTAGGTTACAGAAATGCAACGGTTGCATATTTATGCAATCTCTCTCTCTCTCGCTCTCTCTCAAAGACACTCGCAGATGCACACACTTAAGCTGTGTCTAGGCCTACGTCTAACTTACACAGACAGCAGGAGACAGGGTATTTCCCCGAGCCTGACTCTAGCTCTAAAATATACATGAAGCACTTGAACGTTGTGTCAGTGTCGAAACAAGCTCTAAATTAATCCCACTCAACTGAACAGGTCGACTGCGCAGGTCCACGTTCTGTCATTGTTCATTCTCGCATGGTTGGAAATTCATTTTAATTTTAAATTGAAAAGAGCAGAGACACCAGGTTGACCATGCCGATCTGAGCCAATCAGGCTAACGTGTAGCCTAGTACTGGCAAATTGGAAATCAGCAATAGCTATAAAGACTGTGATGCTGTACATTGGAGATTTGTTGCACACACGTCATAGCATCTGTCCCTTTTCAAATAAACCTGAAAAAAAAACACATGGTTTTCAAACAGAACAAAAACATGGCAAAGTATGTCGGAAAATATGTGGTAAGCTTCCTTCCTTATTTTCCGAGTCAATACTGTATCAATACATGGATGCCAAAGTATCAATCTTTTATTATATAAATTGCACTTGAGAATTTAACGTTTTGGCTTTCTATTTTTAATTAATTAAAATTACTAAATACAATTGAAGTGTGATGAACAAAAAGAGACATATACAGTATATGTTTAGATAAAACCGATGTTGATAAAGTTTTCCTTTGGGGACATTATTTTATGTGGGAAAAAAGTTAATTAATTGCTACGTGTCGCAGAATATCACATGTTTAAAATCGCAATAATATTGTATTGTGACATACGTATGGTGATATTATCATAGTGTGGGGCCTCTGCGGATTCCCACCGCTATTACTTTACCTGTCTCTGTGTTTTACCAGATGTGGAGCATTGCATGCTGGGGATCACCTGCTGTCCATAGATGGGACATCGACAGAACACTGTACAGTCCTGGAGGCAACACAGCTATTAGCGAGCACAACAGAACTGGTGAAATTAGAAATACTCCCCTCCCATCAAACAAGGCTAACTGGGAAACAGCACGACACAGGTGAGTGCACCAGCTGCACCAGTGTATCTATGTATGTACAAAGTCATTGACTGTAAATATTAACAGTCTATAGCTGTTTTGGAAACCGTTCCCTGTCACGTAAATAGTGTATAGTGTGTTTGCCATTTTGTAGTGGTGTTCGAATTCTTCCCGGTTCATTTCATTCACTATATAGTCCACTATAAAATACTAGGGGTGTAAGAAAAAATGTATACACTTGAGTATCGCAATATTTTTTGCAATACTGTATTGATTTTCAAAAATGCAATATCAATTTTTTTTTAATACATTATTTTATTATTATTATTTATTTATTTATTTTTTTGAATATTCATGTAAGACAGTGGTTCACATTTATGTTGTGTTGAAACCCCCTACCGGTAGATGGCCATGCTGAGACGCACCACTAGTGTCCTTGCCTAACAGTGCCTGACTTTTTACTAGAAGCTAACAACGTAGCTATGGCTGAACTTTGGTCTACTTTAGCATATAAAAATGTGCTCACTAAGAACCTGTGAACCACAATCCCAAACTGGCAGTTTGATTTTCTGTGTACTGAAAACTTAATGTGTACTGAAAACTTTAACTTCTATGCACTTCATGTCTTTTTTTAAATTTTTCTAAAATTATACTATAAAAAATCCCAATATATCACCATAGGCACAGTATCAAAATATATTGCAATATATTGTATCGTGATACGTATCGTATCGCCAGATTCTTGCCAATACACAGCCCTGTAAATTCCCACAATGCACTGCTAATTTGAGTGTACAAACGATGTACCCTACCTTTTAGTCCCGTATACCACAACGCAACGCGGCTGCGTTTTCGCGGAGGAGGAGAAGATGAAGCAGAAATCAACTCGAAAACTGAAAAGGAAAAATGGAGTGAACTTTTGTTTCTAAACAGTGGAAATGTAACTTGCAACATACATACAACATGTTACTATCCTCCTGGGTGCTCGGTTTGTTTCAGAGACGTATTAAAAGGGTTTTGTTTCGGTTTGTTTTAATGATGCTGGGCACACACACATAACAGCTGCATCTACCGACTCAACGATGTGTTTTCAGTCTAGTGTCCAAAATCTGGTTTGGTCGTTCTCTACATAGTTCACTATTTAATAAACACTAAATAGGAAATAGTGAGTGAGTGAATGAGGGAACACTTTCGACCACAGTGTATTTTTTGTTAAAAAAAACTACATTGTTTATATATCTATGTTTTTCCATTTTAACTGAATTTACAGTGTGAAAACATGAAAAAGACTTTGCGACTTCATTGGTTTTACACGCACAGTACAGCTTTCCTGATGAAACTTACAGCATGTAAAGGTTTACATCAGGTCACTTTAAATCTAGCATTGCCAGCTCTAATCTCCACAGCGCTGTGGAGTGAGGTCTAGCTACACCACAGATACATTCTGGAATAGGAGAAAAAAAAACACTCTGGGTTGTTTGCATTTCTTTACACCAATCGTAATCGTCTTGGGCGGCGCTAAGCTCCCAACGCAGCGACAGTGGCTCGGTAAAATAGTCTCGGGAAGAAACTTGTTTTGGTGGAACATTTGCACCCCGCGAAAGAAAACCCTACATACAATATGAAATGTAGTTAACTGTTCACACAATACAGTAACGTGAGCTATTTAAATTAGCTGGATACATGGTTAAACCTCATTTGCTAACTAAGATACTCATAGCTTCTGCAACAGCACGCTGGCTTCCTTTGCACCTTCATCGTAATCCCTCATTTTACAGATTTTACATCCGTCTATTCGAAAAGTCTAATCGAGATAATAAGCTTGCTCTAATAATGTAAATTGCTGTACGACTGGTTAAACCACAATGACAAAGGATAAAGGAAAGGAAACTGTCATTTAGGGCCCTATTTTCGATCTAAGCGCACGGCGGGAAGTGCCTGGTGCAGGTGCGTTTAGGGCGTGTCCAAATCCACTTTTGCTAGTTTGACGGTGGATAAAAGGGTCCGCGCGCCGGGGGCATGGTTCAAAAGGGTTGTACTTAGTGTCTTCATTAATTCATAGGTGTGTTTTGGGCGTAACATGCAATAAACCAATCAGAGTGTCATCTCCCATTCCCTTTGAAAGCCAGGCGCGTTTGGACCTCGGCGCATTGCTATTATGATGGCACATTTGCACCGTAATATTTTTATTTGTAATCTTTTGCATGTTTGTGTGCTGCTGCGCTTCCCTGTGTGTGTGTGTGTGTGTGTGTGTGTGTGTGTGTGTGTGTGTGTGTGTGTGTGTGTGTGTGTGTGTAACAAGCATAGTGTGGGCGCGATGTGCACGAGCCTAGGCGCGTTTGACTAATGTGCTGTTAAAATAACAATGAAATGCTGCGCTGTTGACTTTAGACCAGGTTTTTGTTGGTAAATGGCGCGATCACTTCCCGCTGCCTCAAGATAGCAATACGCCAAGAATTCACCTGAACACACCTCCGTGTAAGACCAGCACGCCCATGGGCGCAGGTGCATTTGCTATTTAAACGAGGCGGGCGCTGGACGGGAAATTGACAACTGCGTCGGTCTTAAACTAGCAAAGACACTTGGGTTGGGCTTTGCGCTGCACCGGGTGCAAGATAGAGCCCTAATAGTTAAATCCAATTTATTTCTCAGCTTGGACAGCAATTTGTCTCTAAGTGACTTTTAAAAATGTACTTTACAGTTATTTTTTGTCTGGAGTTTTTACCGTTTTTACCGCTACAGTAAGCAAAGTTTTACACTGTGATGCAGTGTAAAACTTTGCTTACTGTAGCGGTAGACCCCTAAAACCAAATAACCTGCATGTGACAAAAAGGAATTCTAAAGTGAAGGGTTATTCTAGGATTGTTTCCTAAGTGGAGGAGACTTCCATTTTGCGCTGTGGTTGCCAGGTGTTTGACAGTAAGCAGAGCAGCGTAATGCACTCCTGACGTCAATACATTAATTTATTATTATTTATCCTGCAGTTTTTAGAATGTCTGGACTGTTGTCAACCAGATGGTGTGTGTTCAGTTATGTGGCCAAATTCAAATTAATTTGGTTGTTTTTCTTTTGCACCTTGTCTACACGGCAGCTGTTAACACTGCCTGATAATGTTTTGGTGAATACATTTACAATACACACTGATACTAAAGTGATTAAGAAGTCAGTGTGTGTGTGTGTGTGTGTGTGTGTGTGTGTGTGTGTAGGAGAGAGAGAAAGAGAGCATGTGGCTTCAGGTATATGCATGTGTGTTGGGGGTGGGAATCATTATCACACATTATACTAATAGTAAAGTGAATTTCTAGAGCACATTTAAACTCAGTTTAAGCTGACCAACGTGCTGTACAAAAAGCACCAATGTTATGTATAAAAGAAAATTGGAATGTAAAAATAACAGTAAAAAAGAAAGTGGAAAGAAAACACAAAAAGAACATCCTCTAACGACGACAACAAGCTGCAATTCACAAATACAGATTTCTATTATAGACATAACAGATTCAGGGATTAGTGGGCTATAAAAGCTAGTGAGTAAAAAAGTGTGTTCAGCCTAGACTTAAATACAGAATTGGAGGGAGCATACAGGAGAGATTTGTCATCAGATCTAAGAGATCTCGGTGCTAAGTGCTTTGAATAAGATCCATAATATAAGATGGTGCTGACCATTAAAAGCCTTTGAAGGCAATCAGCAGGGTCTTTAACTGGATTCTGAAGTCAGTCCCTCCAGAAAAACGCGATTATGCGATCCCATAATTCAATGCATAATCAGCCAACGTCTGCATATTCATCTGATTTCCGCGCAAAATATGCGGGGCTTGCATGATTGCATAATCCCCGCATTTTTGTTGCGATAAAGTCACATATATCTTAGTAGAAAGTTGACTTCACACAAGAGCAGCCATTTTCCCCTGTTGCTATGGGAATGTTATGAAGTGACGTAATTATGTCATCAAATCACTTTTTTTTTCTCTTTTTCATCAAACCGCAGTTTTTGCAAGTTCCCGCAATATAAGCAAGTTCCCGCAATTTCATTGCATTAATATCCCGCATATTCCATCGCATTTTTTAAGAAAACGTGCTTTTTTTAAAATTTTTGCCCGCAACAATCACAAAAAAACTCCGCTTTTTTCTGGAAGGACTGTGAAGTGCACAGGGAGCCAGCGAAGAGAGGCTAGCATTGGGGTGTTGTGCTCACATTTTGTAGTAGCAGTCAACATCATCGCAGCTGCATTTTGGACCATCTTTAGATCGATACTCTGCTAATAACTCTTTTAATAGCTGTATTTGTGTGTGTGTGTGTGTGTGTGTGTGTGTGTGTGTGTGTGTGTGTGTGTGTGTGTGTGTGTGTGTGTGTGTGTGTGTGTGTTACTGTGAGGTCTTCAAGTTAATGAGTATAATCATCTCTTGATGACATTGAAGCTGTTGGCTTTCATTTTGATTTTCACAGCCAGACCGAGAATACCATACAGGCACGGCTTGAGTAGTGTAGTGTGTGTGTGTGTGTGTGTGTGTGTGTGTGTGTGTGTGTGTGTGTGTCACTAAAAATATCTGGTTTGTAGCCACCAACATCCAAATTTTTCTTTGTATTCTATCCGCAGATAGTTAGCCAGTTTCTTATTAACCTGTTCAAATCTAATTTAGTCTTTTCAGTCACTGAAGACTGAAATGACAGGTCTGCTAAGAAGTTGTTGGTAAAGGGTACTTTAGTTTTTTGTTGATATTGATCTGCGGAAAAAAACCTTTGATCGTTTTGGACAGACTTAGTAGTGTTAAAGCACGATACAGCAGCTGCACAAACTTTAATGAATTTTGCCCCAGATGTTAACATTCCGTGGTGCTCACCAGGCACGCCTGGTTATGTTTTAAAATAGGGAAGCAAACTTGGAGAAATACATAATTGGCGTGGGGGAGAGATATATGGCCAAGACAATAGATAGTTACAGTTTTAAATGTACCTGTAAATCACTTCTTCCTCAGCATCATTCTCCGTCATATTGGACAAACAGGGAAACGGAATTAGGGCCGAGTAACAATGTTTTTGCCCCAATTAAGTCGCCCTATGCACATTTACCAGATCAGAGAGGTAAAAAAAAAACTGGCACCAATCAAGTGATTTTCTAACCGCCTTCCTCTCTCGCAGAACACTGACGGAGGAATATTTCGACTATTATAGCAACTTGGTGCTTAATTAGTTGAAGGAGTGTTTCTTCACTCGTGGCCAAGTGACAGCTTTTCATCGGCGGGATGAAGAGTGGCAGTGGATTTACAGGGGAAACGCTGCTCATCCCAGGTTAATGCTGAGGGGTTTAAGTACAGTATGACAAGTTTACACACACATGCAATGACACACACGCTGTAGAAACGCGCGCCGGTACGCGGCGTGTACTCAGCTTCACTCACATGTGAACCTGTGATTAAGCTGCCAGTATTGTAGCGGTTTACGTCAGACAAATGTGTGTATTTTAAGCTGCAGTGGGTGGAATGCAACAAAAACACCAGAATTTGATATAGAAGTGACAACTCTTCCTGCAGCTCTCCCACTCCCCCCCCCCCCCCCCCCCCCCCTCTCTCTCGCACGTGCAATGCACGCGCAGAACAGCCAATAGGAACGCTCTCTCTGTCTCTCTGAAATGACCTGTGATTGGCCAAAGTCTGATGCCACGGGCTAGCTTCCCTGAAGCCTGAAAACCGCGCCAAGAGGAGTCGCGGAAGTCTAGTTTTCTCATGACCACTTGAATTACAATATGCTGAAAGATTATTATGACATTTTTGCCCAACGACACCAAAAGTTAAGTGCCTAGCACAGTTTTAATTTACTCTTTTTTTTTCTCCCTTCATTAACAACCACGAACACACACTCATCTTACCTTTTTTTAACCCAGGTTGGTTGGAAAAAACTTTAACCTGATGAGAGACTCAAGAGAGGTTAAGAAGGAGCGAGATAAAAAAGAAAAGAGAAGAGAAATTGTAGACTGAAATAGACTAAACTCTCTGCCACGGCTCTTTGTATAGCATTTCGGTGGGGCCAGTAGTTTCATCTCAGCATGACAACGGCACAAAGAGAGAAAGTTGAAAGGAGGAGTGGCGGATGAATGAGAAGTGAGTGACGGGGAGTGTTCAAGTCATTACACCTCTCCTGCATGCTATCAGACGTTGCATACACCTACACCTCCCCTTCTCCTCCATTCCTGTTTTGTTTAGTCTCCTTCCTATTTTCTCCTCTATTTGTTTTATTGTCTTTGTTTCTGTCTCTCCTCCCTCTCTTCTCATCTTGCCCCCGTTTTTATCTATTCTTGTCTCATATTTCCCATTTCCCTTTTTTTTTCCTGCCTACTCTTCTATTTCATTCTAATATAGGTTGAAGTGACAAAAAACAATAAAGGTATTTTAAGGAAGTACTAGAATCTGCAAGTTAACCGACCACGCACACACACACACACACACACACACGCACACGCACACGCACACAAACTCGAAAGGTCGCAATCTCGCATCTCCTTCATTTTTCTTCGCAGCAAAATTCATTCTTTCCTCCCTCTAATCATGATTGTGACTGCCTTTGTGTGTGTGTGTCTGTGTGTGTGTGTGTGTGTGTGTGTGAGGAAGTGAGCACAGCTCATTAGGATACTGATGGCCTTGCAGGAGACCTTGCGGCCAGCCTGCCACTGCTTTATTAATAGACACTCTCATTAAAGGTTTTTTGTGTGTGTGTGTGTGTGTGTGTGTGTGTGTGTGTGTGTGTGAGTGACTTTGATTGCGTTGCACTCTGTGTTACTGCAGCATGGATTACTGTTGTTGAGTCTGGACATAAGTCCGCTGCACCTTGTGTGTATTTATGTATCTTCTCTTATGTATGACAGGTGTGTAAGTGAGCATATAAGTGTGTATTTGCAGTGTCTTTTTGTGTGTGGCCTGCCTGTGTGCATCTATCTGTGACTGTAGCCTCTTCCTGTCAGCAGATCTGTCTCTCTCCAGTGTGTTGTCGCTGGACTTAATGACTTTATTTTCACTCGGAGGGGATGAGAGTGAGACAGACCTTTCTCAGATCTCACACTGAGACTCCTGCTCCTCAAACCTCCCGCCCACCGAGCGATTTAGATAAGGATGTCTCGCATGTCGAGGAAATAAAAGCTCTGCTGGATGGACGTGGCAGCACAGGGCAGCTTAGGATCAACTTCAGAGTTGAGATGAGTGTGTGTGTGGTGAGGAATTACACATGAAGCCGTGTAGGTTGTCAGACTTTAGCCTTGATTGTATGCTGATGCTGTCAGTGGGAGTTACCCCAGAAGAGGTTCCCCCCGACATCTGAGGAAACGTGACTTTTTAACAGGTGGCACAGTCCACCAGCATTTCTGTTATTTTTATATTTTTTTTATCAGGCTTGCATTTTGTAGCCACTGTCTTCTTAGTTACCTTTAACGTTATAATAACCGTGATAATAACCTTATGAGATCATAAGGAGCAAGGATTCTCATTCTCTCACCCAGAGAATTTGGCCCACCCATGAGAGAGAGACATCATGGCTTTCAAACGAGCAAAGTGGCAGTTGGTCAAGGCCACACCCCCACCCTCCACCTTGCCCCCCCCTCTCCTCCTCAATAGCTATAGACACATAAATGGCACATCCTAAGGAAAGCTCATTGTGGGACTGGCTCTAGTGGCTGTAATTCTGCACCAAGGCTGAATTTCGGGAAAGAGACTTCAGATACAGTATTAGGGGACCACTAAGGTCTATATAAAAGAGACTTCAGATACAGTATTAGGGGACCACTAAGGTCTATAAAAGAGACTTCAGATACAGTATTAGGGGACCACTAAGGCCTATATAAAAGAGACTTCAGGTACAGTATTAGGGGACCACTAAGGTCTATATAAAAGACACTTCAGATACAGTATTAGGGGACCACTAAGGTCTATAAAAGAGACTTCAGATACAGTATTAGGGGACCACTAAGGCCTATATAAAAGAGACTTCAGGTACAGTATTAGGGGACCACTAAGGCCTATATAAAAGAGACTTCAGATACAGTATTAGGGGACCACTAAGGTCTATATAAAAGACACTTCAGGTACAGTATTAGGGGACCACTAAGGTCTATATAAAAGAGACTTCAGATACAGTATTAGGGGACCACTAAGGTCTATATAAAAGAGACTTCAGATACAGTATTAGGGGACCACTAAGGTCTATATAAAAGAGACTTCAGATACAGTATTAGGGGACCACTAAGGTCTATATAAAAGAGACTTCAGATACAGTATTAGGGGACCACTAAGGTCTATATAAAAGAGACTTCAGATACAGTATTAGGGGACCACTAAGGTCTATAAAAGAGACTTCAGATACAGTATTAGGGGACCACTAAGGCCTATATAAAAGAGACTTCAGGTACAGTATTAGGGGACCACTAAGGTCTATATAAAAGACACTTCAGATACAGTATTAGGGGACCACTAAGGTCTATAAAAGAGACTTCAGATACAGTATTAGGGGACCACTAAGGCCTATATAAAAGAGACTTCAGGTACAGTATTAGGGGACCACTAAGGCCTATATAAAAGAGACTTCAGATACAGTATTAGGGGACCACTAAGGTCTATATAAAAGACACTTCAGGTACAGTATTAGGGGACCACTAAGGTCTATATAAAAGAGACTTCAGATACAGTATTAGGGGACCACTAAGGTCTATATAAAAGCATCCAAAGAGCACCATTTCATGGGACCTTTAAGGCTAAAGTTAGACGTGTTAACACATGGTTAGGGTTAGAGAAATCTTCTAGGGAATTCATGTAAGTCCAAACACTGTCCTGTCAAGTGTCACGGCATAACCCACCCTGGGGAAACTTGATTCATCTCGTTACGTCTAGGATTAAAACAGAACTTGGTATTACTCTTGCATTTGAAAACTGGAAAAGCTAACCGCTTAGCCGGCCGACTGCATGTAAGGGTTAGAGGCCTACCTGGCGTTCTTCGGCTCGGCGTGTCATCAGCTTCGACACTGGCCGGCCCGCTACTCTCCCCCCTGTCAGTCGGTGCAGCGTCAAACAGCGTTGACACTAAGTTGACAGTTAATTCTTTTGACAGTCAAAATGCGGACACAACATTAACACAAACTCAAATTCAAAACAACTTTATTTATCCCCATAGGGCAATTCTGTTTTTAGCCTACCAGTCGTATCAACAAGACAAGACAACACTTAATCAGGCATACAGACAAACAGAGAAACACTGTCAATGACATCATATTGCATAAATGGACATTAAAATCAAGCAAGAAATACACATACGCAGGCCACGATACTGACTAAGCAGCAACCAACTCTCAAGATAGTAGCATATTAAATAAATAATAATAATACTTAAGTAAATACTAAATAAGTAATGATACAAAGGTTTTGAATGCCTAGCGCATGTTTAGTTGCCGCTGTCAACAATATTTAAGAATTTAATGGCCGAGGGAATAAAAGAATTGGCATATCTGTTAGTAATTGGCATATCTGTTAGTGCAATCTGTCCGTGGGCAAACGTCACGACAAGTCGGAAAACACAACCGGCTTCAGCAGTCTCTCACTGAGCTGTTGCACCGCAACGTGTCTGCTTCACTTCCGCTTGTCAGCCCTGTGACACAGATAAGCCACACCCACCCCAACCCGGCGGCCAATAGAAACCAACAGGTGGATTATGACGTGACGCAATTAACACAATGATTTTTGTGCGTTCCAGTGAAGGTTCAGAAGTCGGACCACCCCCACTCCTGGGACCCCTGTGTGAACTACTGTCACCCTTCAAACTCCACCCTCTGCAACACAAGCGCCACCCTCAACAAGTCGTGGACCGCCTCGAATAACAACACCATCAACCTGGACTACTGCAAGTGTAAGAACACAAACAATACAACTGTGTCTATCAGACTTTCTTTTACTTCCTGTTTATCTATTTGGTCTTTAATTTGGTCTTAACAAAAATATAGTAATGGAGGATTGGCGGCAATCAGAGAAGTTCGTACATTTTCCTGCTACTTTGTGAAACAGGGTAAGCCTAGCGAATGGGGCTTCTCGGCTAAAGACTAGGGCTGTCCCGAATATATTGCGCTTTTAAGGTTTCAAAGCTTTGGTGGGAAGTATGCGAATACATTCGTAGCTTCTTATGTATAATTTAAGAGACCTAGCAATCACACTCTATCAAGGCTACGCTGTTTCTTACAGGTTTTTTTTTAGATGATTTGCTTAATTTGGTATATCTGGCAGTCAACTTTTTGGTTGTCATCTTCACAAATTGTGAAATTATTCCAGACGCTTGACTTGACTTTTTAAAATATTTGCGTCACGACAGTTGCAGTCGAGTTAGCCTCGTGTGGACAAACTTTCTGTTTTGGTAGTGGTAACGTTAGGGATGAAGTGATGTGTGGTCCGTCTGAGAATAACCAGTTATAATTAATGTTGATGCACAAATGAATGATGTGGGATTACTATTCCTTATTGCATCGGCTGTTTGGGATTTTTTTGGGTAATTGCATACATAATAATGATAAAAGTAAAATTACCATGGAAAGTAACAAAGCTTCAGAGCATTTGGGTCAGCCATACTACACGACACATACTTACATTATCCCAAAGGTTTACATGTATCCACTTTGCTACAATGGCCACTGAACAGTACTGTATTAATTGCTTTACATTATATTGAAATACTTGACGGAAGCCCTTAAAGGTGCAGTAGGAACTTTCTGTCATATTTGCTGAAACTGACCCTATGTTCCAGTAGAACTACATGAAGCAGGTCATTAAAAAAAAAAATCCAGCTCCTGTGGCACCACCTACAGCCTGTAGTGGGATTTGCAAAAAACCACCGCTCCCTGTGAAGATCCTCCAATCAGGGCCGTGGGGGGTGTCTAACTGAGTGTCACTCACTGCTCATGCACACGCATTCATTCTCCCTTGTGGGGGGAGGGGCTTAGGAGACCATATGGGCTCTAGCAGAAAGGGGAGGAGGGACTGAGAAGTTGTCGATGTTCAAATTCTTTGGCTAAATCCTGGATCTTCGCAATCCTACCTACAGCTCCTTTAAGGTTCCTACAGTGCACTGAACAACTCGTTTACTGTTTTAGGTATAGTCACCTTCTTTTCTCTCTCCTTTGTTGCAGCTCTGGTATCTGCCAGTTTCTCTCCCGGCTCTACCACTACATCTGGCCCCAGTAGCCAGAGCTCCAGCACCCTGCCCAGGCCTACAGTTCCCATGAGCCCACGTAATTCGCTGCTCAAACGACGGCAGAGAAAGAAAGAGCACAAAAGCTCCTGTAAGCTCCATATCTCTCTCTGTCTTGACTATTATATCATTCCTCTGAAGGGAAATGTGTAATCAAAAAATCCATGTTTTATTTGTCTGTGTATGTTTAAAGTGTCCCTGGCGTCCAGTTCGGTGGGTCCGGGTGGTCAAGTGGTCCATGTAGAGACCAGTGAGGTCGTCCTAACAGGCGACCCACTCAACGGCTTCGGTGTCCAGCTGCAGGGAGGCATATTCGCCACCGAGACGTTGTCCGCACCCCCGCTTATCCGATTCATAGAGCCCGACAGCTCGGCAGAGAGGTGAGATGTTCGCACATGAATAATTGAATGTGTCTGCTCTGTGACGTAAAGCCGTTTAGACACAAAAAAAGTTAGTCAAGTGAACAAACAGTCAAGTGAAGTCAATTTTACTTATACAGTCCAATATCAAAAATCACCAATTTGCCTCCGAGAGCTTTACAATCTGTACAGCATACGACGGGATAAAGACAAACTCTTTGACGGCGAAAAATGGAAGAAACGCCCTTCGTGTGTAGTTCATCGGCCTCTGCCTGTCTATGGCTAGCTCGTTTTTGGTGTCAAAGTGTCTCCCATCCTTCCTTTAACCCATTTAACATCAATAATTAATCCCTATCCGGACGTATAACAGGCACTACAGCATCACAAACCTATCACATGCTCAACAACAAACTTAAGCAAATGCGCAGTTATGTGTATTGTTGTGTGTGTGTGTGTGTGTGTGTGTGTGTGTGTGTGTGTGTGTGTGTGTGTGCGTGGGTGTGTGTGTGTGTGTGTGCTTTACTAAGCTTTGTGTTTATGTCATTGTTAAGGCTTGTGTGTGTGTGCGAGACTGATGTTGGCGTGTATTAAAAGCTCTGCTTGGCTCTGTGTGATGTGTGGGTGTATGAACCTTTTTAAGCATTTAATGTATGTACATGAGTGTAGGTGGGGCTTTACAAGTATTAGAGTGCAAAAGTGTGTGTGTGTGTGTGTGTATTTGCAATTTCTTTCCATTTCCCTGGTCATTATAAGATGTAAAATAGCTTTTCTCAGTTCTTTGTTTAGATGATCGAATTCATTTTCGGAGTTTCTCTGCGGGGTGTGCAAATCTTCTCACGTGTATTCTGTATTCCCTGAGCATCAAAATGAAATGGTAAATACAACTTTATGAATCCCAACACGGTGAGGTCTGCGTTTTTATATTTTTTTGGGATGGATTCAGTTCATAAGAATTCATCGGCATCAAACTACATTTATAAAAGTGTGTGTGTGTGTGTGTTCGCAATCTGTCTTTTGTTGCACTTTAGTTCAACCATAGGCTATATGTTCATTTAAGTCTTTCTGTGTAAGTTCTCAATTGTGTATGCGATGTGTGTGTGTGTGTGTGTGTGTGTGTGTACTGTTTGATGTTCCCGTCATATTAACAGCCTCTGTAAGTGCGGGGTGTGTTTCGGCACCCACAGGCCACACTCCCTTCTCCATTAGCGCCCACGCTAAGAACACTAATTAGCTAGCTTCCCCTTGCTCACGCTGGAGGAATCGATAAGTACCCTCCTTCCTGCTTGACAGGATGAATCTAAATTAACCCCTTTTCACACCACCCTGAATTACCCTTTAAACAATTTATAGTCTTTAAAAGCGTAAGTCTTGTGCAGTGGTGACCAGCAAGGGCATCCTCCTTTAACGTTTTCACCTGTAATTATCCAGCGTTAGTGCTGCTGAAAGTTGTTACTATAAATGTTATTTAGTATTTTACTTTTAAATTAATTTTAAGTATTTATATTGGAATAGTCCTCAGAAAACTCCTACTAAAGTCTGATTTACTGTTTACTAGTCTGATAGACCTTCCCTCACAGCGCTGTGGAGGAGGGTCTGGCTAGTCCGCACAACATTCCTGGATGGAAGAAAAGCGTGCTCTGGTTTATTGGCATTTCTTTAAACCAATCACAATCGCCTTGGACGGTGCTGAGTCCTGGATGGAGCAACGGCGCCTCTGCAAAATAGCCTCGGGAAGGAACTTTTGGTGGAACTGTGTACATTCAAAGGTTGTTTTAGTCGTGCAACAGAAAACTCAGATTGGACAGATAGTCTAGCTAGCTGTCTGGATTTACCCTGCAGAGATCTGAGGAGCAGTTAACCATAGTCCTCAGAAATCCACCAGTGTTTAGAATGTCAACACAAAGAAAGAGGAAGGTAATGGACATCCAACAAAATTTCCAGCAACACCTGAACAATCCCGGAAGTGGAACATTGTCTATATAGACAAGTGTGTGTGTGTGTGTGTGTGTGTGGGGGAGTGTGGGGAGTGTGGAGTGTGTGGTAAAGAGAATGAGAAAGTGACAGGGATTGGATTCGGAGCGAGTACTGACTCTAGAGTCATAGTGAGAGAAACAAAGTGTCTTCCTTGTGCTTTCTGACCACGGTCCGAAATCCATAGCAGGAAACGTTAACCCTGTCCTTGATTGCATGTTGTTTATTGAGATGGAGAACCAGGAAATGAGTAGGGGGAAATGCAAGGCTACCATGCCACAGTCAGAGCGACGTGTTGTTTTTGAGAGGTGCCCTTCAGGCTACGGCATAGGGTCTGGCATAGGGTCTGTGTCTCCACGTACCTACGTACGTACCCAGGGCATCTATTTAACGCAGAAGCATGAATTGGCCTTTAGCCAGCAGTTAGCCACTTCAACTGTCAGTAGTTGCTGTGTAAGCCAAAAAAACCCAGGTGGCATCTGTGAGGCATCTGCAAGCGAGGTGGAGCCCATTGTAACGCCATATTCACATTCCACTTTTACTGTAAAACTATCAGCATTGCTATACAAAATCTTGACTGAAAATGTACAGTGAACAATTAAATAAGGGTGTAAAGAACAAAACAAAAGTAACTTTTGGACTAGAAAGGCGAGAAATAGTTCAGTATACGTTTAGCATTATCAAACAGCAGTATAGATATTTCTCGAAATAGCTGAAACTTAATGTACTATTTTAATTTGATTGACTTCACTGTCCACCTGAGTGGAAACGTGGGTTTGGACTGCTGCCGAATTCCGAATACACACAAAAACATTAACGATTAAGAAATGGATGCTTCAACGAGTATATAATGTTTCTCCAAGCAATACACAGCTAAAGTGCCAGGTTTTTTAAGGAAGTCTGGTGACAGCGCAGGAACTGCTGCTGTAGCCATACCTACGCTCATGTGTAGTCATTCAGGGATGCTGAACTGAGGGAGTAGCGTGAGGCGGGACACACAGCCACATCCTTATCCTGACCTAAGCCTCTGTGTAAACTGTGTCAGACTTACAGTACTGATGATGCACAATACTGAGTTCTCTCTGCAACAGCAAAGTAGTACAATATAACCAGTAATCAAACCAATACATTATATACAGATATAGTATAGTTAGATGTACCATTGTACAAACTACAGGCTGGATTATGAAAACTACTCACTAAGAACCAGATCTGATATCAACACCTTGCAGGACAAAGATGAATGAAAAGCAAAAGGAAGGAATTAAGAGCAAAAAAATTAAGATGAGAGGGTAAAAAATTTGAATTGAAAAACGAAAAGAATGGGAAAACGAGAACAGGAAAGAAGTGCAAAGAACCAAACTGTACGCGAGAGAGAGAGAGAGTCTTGGCACGCCATTTAATACTCAGTCGATCATAATAAAGTTCTCTGGTCACCCACTCATGGCTTAATAGAGGAGAAATAAACTGTCTGTGTGTGTGTGTGTGTGTGTGTGTGACAAATGAAAACCCTAAGTGTCCTGCAAATCCAAAGGGCAGTAAGGTGAGGCCTAGTTAAAGTGAAATCTCTTCATCTTCATTTTGTCCTGTCAGAAGTCTCCTCGGGGCAGAAAGGGATCATGACTGTAATCATTCAGTAGAACTTAATAACATGGCTCCGATTTTATTTCAGTGCACTAAGTCTAAGTCAGTCTTGACTTTTGGCCCTTAAGCCATACCAGAAAAAAAGTTACTACAATTAGAATCACATTGTCCACTCTTCCCCATTCATTTATCTTGGCACTAGAGTTTCTCGCAGAGAAAAGTGTGGAGGGTCCTGTTGGTGTATGCAGCATAGGTTTACATCACTGTGGGCCAGTCAGCTCAGCGTGACCTATGTTCCACCTAGTGGTGGAAGAAGTATTAAGATCCTTTACTTAAGTAAAAGTACTAATACAACACAGTTACAGGTAAACATCCTGCATTGACAATGTCAACTAAATTGTCTCAACATTTGTAACATAAGTTATATTTTATAGTTTTTTGTGCAAAAATCTAAATTTGTAAAGTAACGGGCGCCTGGGTAGCTCACCTGGTAGAGCGTGCGCCCATATATAGAGTATGGACATCAATGTGAGGTTTTCGAGTCTCATAATTTATAGGGATCATCAACCTGTCAGGGACTAAGGATGGAAATTAGCCTTTGGCTATAATCCTGTATATTTACTGTACATTCTTTGAAATCTTCATTAATATACACTGTCCCTCATCGAAATAAATAAACTTCAAACTCCTCTTGCTCGATGGTGTTTTAAGCCCCCAACGTCGACTTCAAGGCACCTAACCCTAAAGCTGCAGACACACCGACCAGACGGCCGACCCTCAGCACAAAAGCCAGTTGGACTGATCAGTCTCCCCAAGTTGATCAAAAAAGTGCCTCGGAACACACCGAAGAGACAAGACGTAATACGTATCCATAACAGCAGACGGCGCTAATCTGTATTGCAGCCATAGACTGTTAATATTAATGGACAGAGCATGTTTGACGTCACCCACTGGTTTGTGGAGAGCTGATATGAGTCGTCGAGTTTGCGTTTATGGGCGCAGCCATCGTGGTTGCGGATGTGACGTTTTTAGACGAGGAGGAGGAGTGAGGGAGGAGCCGTAGACAGTTGGGCGGTATCTGACTGTATTTTTTATTTTTTTTTGTGTTAGCAACGCTGCTTACACCCTTCGTTATGTTACACACGTTCACTGGCAATCTGGATGCAACTTCTGCTGAAAGCTAGCATACATAATTCAAGGTAAGATTTAGCTTTGCTAGGTTTTAAATATATCTTTGTCCCATAGTCATATAAGAGGAGTCACATTGTAAAGTAAATGTATCTGATGTTACCATGTAAATTGTCTATAACGTTAGCTAGCCACTTATGGTAAAACATGCTAACGTTCATTTTCTGCAAATTGAAGTTTAGCTACGTTTTCCTAATTTAAACGTAGTGTCAGCGAAATGCAAAACGGTGATTTTCAATGCTTATCATTATCTAACGCTAACTATTAGCAAATGTCTAACCAAGTTTCTTAGAACGTTTGGCTAACTGTAATAACCATAAAGCACCGATAGTCTTGCTACTGTTAGCAAGTATCATCAGTCTATGGTTGGCGAATTTAGCCTTTACATGCTTTTAAGAGCTAACGTTAACAGAAATAAGATCATTTAACTGACTTAAAGTTACACTAAAGAACAATAGACTGTTGTTAATTCATCTGTATTCTCCTAGATAATTAATGAAGTACAGTTACATGCTAGTGTGCATATATATTTAACTATGAGGGGCTCAAATGGAAATTGATGACTCTTTTTCTTTCTTTCAGAAATAGTAGTGTGGAGAGCCATGATGGCATGTGCACCCAACCCAATTCACCAGAATTAAGTAATAGTTACTTTTATTTTTCCACTGTGCATTACATACAACCAACAGACTGTCACACTATGCTCACTGTAATTGTAAAGGCAGCTTTTATTTCTTTACCCAGGCATTTGGACTTGACTGAACAGTGCTGCACAAGTGCTTTACGCTTTATATGTTAAGCTATATTTTTATATTGTGGTTTGTAATGTCAACCACTTCTACTGTAATTAACAGTGTGGCACTAGTGATTCAACTACCTCTTTTTATTATGCCGAATTCACTTGTGACAGTGAAGTTTGCCTTTACCTTGACCCACAGCAGTGATTTATGTGTGGAATTTACACTGGATTGTAAAAGGTGAACTACATTATTTAATTCATCACTTTAAACATAATGTTAAAAATATTGCCAGTGTTTGTTGTTTATGTAGTTTTTGAAGTTAATGCATATTTCAATGTGAAATAAAGGTCTTTCTAAAGCTACATTTGTTGTTTTTCTGAAGTAACTATAGGAACATACAGTATTGTAGTCATACAAGACATTGGTAATTTGATAGAATTTGTAATTGATTAAAAGTGTCTATTTGGGCTTTAATCAACATAAATGATTTCTTAAATGTTACCATACTTACTTGAAAGTTGACAAAGGATCAGCAAAATGTAGTTTGTGCTTTTCTTGTGTGTCTTTATGTACTTGTCAATTTTAATCACCATGAAAACACTTCACCAAAATCCTTTTAGATTAATTTATATATTTGAATATATTTGACAAGTGTTTAGTAGGTAATTGAAAATGCACTAGGTGCTGTTTAATCTGTGTAGGGTTAATGTAAATTCATTATAACAAAATTATGATGACAAATTGCAAAGAAAAAATAAACAACTTATTCAATGTAATAATTAAATCAATGTACCTTATATTTACTGCACTGACATTTTTAAAATATGAAAACTAAAAACCATACAAGGACATGCAATGTCAATATCTAATTCTATTCTAGTTTAATCCTATACATAAAATATCTCAATTATATGCCTAATACATATTTCTAAAGTGCTAACTTTTAGGTATAAAATGGTGAACAGAACCCAAATGCAGACAGAACGCAGAGCCAGGAGTGTGAATTAACAGGTTTTATTTAAAGTATCGAGTCCAGGTTTCTGAGGGGAGAAAAGCACGTCAAAGTTTCCAGGATGGAGAACGGGTCAGTGCTTTCTGGGAAGGAGCGGGTCCGTCAGAGGAAGATAGTAGGCCGGCTAGTGGTGGGGTCCAGTGGTGGTGGCTGTCTGCTCCGGTGGATGGCAGGAGTGAACCGGTAGCAGGAGTCAGGTTCCAATGGCAGCTGAGGCACAAGAGAAAGGATAACGACAGGCAAATGTTTATAATAGACAAACATGTAGTTAAGGCATGGTAGATCACAATGAATTTTATTAATATATGCACTTGTACATTAATCTATGCTTCACTTGAGGACATGCAGTATTAAGTAAACATACTCCTACATGTCAAATTTATCTTAGACAATGTGTATTGTATGCAACACTTTTAATGATATGTACATTTTGGTAATAAACAGCACTTGTAAATATAGATTGTAACATTATGTGACTCATCTTAAAACAGACTAATGTGCTGACAGAAGGTCTTCAGATAGATTAGCAGACACAACTACAGTAAGTGGAAGAAAGACATCAGTGTAACAGCATCAACGCATATTCTGGCCCACTGCCCCGCCCAGAGACCTCCGTCTCCGAGTCTACGCGTTGCCCCCGCAGCTTTGTCCGAGGGTGAGGGTGACGGTGATGCTGTGTGGGTGCCGCCGCGGCGGGGATGATATTATGTGCCTGTCCTTCGGGCACCTTCGGGTAACGTTGCCCAACTCTCGGGCAGGAACATATATTTCAGTATATACAAGTAAAAACTCAGTAGAAACTCAGATGTGAGGGGGTAATTTCTAAATCACACGCAGTCCCAAAAGTATTCTAATCTGTGCGAATATAGGGTTTAATATGACTTTGCACCCTAGCATTAGCTATACTAGGCTTTTATTTTAAGCTAACATTGTAAATATAGATTGTAACATTATGTGACTCATCTTAAAACAGACTAATGTGCTGACAGAAGGTCTTCAGTGTTAGCTTGCGGGTTAGGGAGGCATGCGCATCGATTAACAATAACACAACATATGGTTAAAAATAGATCTCCGGCGAGACCGTTATGCCTACTGTATACGACTGTAACGTTAAATATATATTTGAATCCGTTTATACGGTCTGCATAATGTTAGCCCGCTAGCTTGGTTAGCAAGGTGCAATCTAGCTAGCAAACTGATATTAATTGGGATGCTAACGTTGGCTAACGAAAAAGTATTAAAAAAAATTAACGTTACTTACCAGAAAAACTGAACTGCCGACTCCTTTGAGTGTCTTGTCGTCCAACCGAACGCTGAACAAGATATTATTAGGCGACCAAAGTGTCACAGTCACTACGAAGAAAGCTGGTCAAACTCCAAAATAAAGTTGACGTGCCTTGATTGACAGACCGCGAACTGTCATCACATCATAGCCACGCCCTAAAACACCCTCTGCTTTATCGCCGATTTTAAAATCATCGAGACCATAATTCAAAAAATGAACATCATTCTGTGTTGCAGAAGACGTAAAACTAGCGATTGAGACCATAAACTCATTATGAAGATGTTTACTGAGGTAATAAATCAAGTGAGAAGTGGGTCACTTTCTCATAGACTTCTACAAAAACCGACCTCCTTTTGCAACTGCACGTGTCGCCCCCTGCTGGAATTCAGACAGAATGCACGTTTAAGGCACTTCCGCATTTGCAGCACTTTGCGAAACCGGATGGGCTGTCCACTCATAATATACAGTCTATGATTGCAGCCCAAAAATGAACACCGGCAGCTGATTGGACAAACGCGTCACGTGGGTCTGGTTTCTCCGGAAATTCAAAGACAGACTGTCATGGCGGCTTGTTAAGAATACGATTTCATATTGTACTAAAATAGTTCACCGAAATGTGTTTCTGAAAACATTTAAAGCGAGAAATAGGCCATGCAGTTGCTGAATCTTCATAATTTCAGATCGACAAAGGTCAGTTTAAAAGATTTTTGTCAGATTTTTAGAGACTCTAGTCATGCTCATTCCACTCCCTGTTTCCAGGTTAGCACTCTACCAATCAGATGGGTCATTTGAGTCTGACTGCCGGCATTACCCGCCCCGCCGATTATACATACAGTGGTATGCAAAAGTTTGGGCACCCCTGTAAATTTTCATGATTTTCCTTTATAAATCATTGGTTGTCTGGATAAGAAATTTCAGTTAAATCAAATCAATAAATCGGCCAAAATGGAGGTCGACAGCCCCTCGGACGGACGACGGCACGGGACAACACCAAACAGACTCAAGCCAATTATCGGCTTGGTGTGTCAGCGCCTTAACCTTAACCCTTACCCTTTCCCTAACCATTGCCTAATCCTAGTGCCTTCCAGGCAGCCCTGCCTGGAAGACGACGTTGGGGGCTTAAAACACCAAACACCTCTCAGCTTCATACTAGAAACAAGGAAATGAATTTGCCAACGTTGGTGTGTTACGTCAACTTGTTCACACTCCAGCTCGGTCACTGGCTCTCAGCGTCACATACAGACACAGTGATCTGGTGCGATTGCAACATCGGGAATTCCTGGAGGGACTGACTACTAAACTGGACTTGAAATGCAGTTACATTTCCAGTATGAGGAGCTTCGCTTTCAAAATTGCTTGCATTCACAGGCCAACCTCTAAAAAGACAGAATGACTCCTTCGTGATACACCTCTATTTTGCCAAGGAAAGCTATTTACAGTACATGATTAATTACTTTAATTGTCAGCGCTAATGTGCTTTACTTTTCTTGCAGAACTGATTTATGTAGCGTGGAGCCAGCTTTGGGGGTGTCTGAAATCTTTAATATACAGGAGCTAAAAAGAATGTGATATGTAATACAAAGTCTGAAGCTGCTTCTGGTGTAATCTCTCTAAAAAGGAATTAAAGGGGGAAAAAAAAAACATTCCAGGTAGGGGGATACTGACGATTAGTGCTTGTTGTGCCCTTGTGGGAGCATTTTAACCCTGGGGATAATCATATCTCAACAGGGGGCAGAAAATAGCTACAAAAACATGTTTTATTTCAGGATGTTTTTGGAAACGTTCATCTCGCTCTGCTTTGAAGAACAATTATGGGCCGTTCAGACTGAAATGACTGAAGAACCTCCGAGCGTTCCTTATTGAACCCCTCTATTAATGGCTTCATAAACATGAAAATACCACATTTGACTAAACCTCTGCATTTCCCAAGGTCTATTTAATAGATTTTAGAATTTGTTTTTGTTGGGGGGTATCAGGGTTAGGGTGAAAACAAAAAGTTGTTTTACAAGACGCTTTAGATGATGAACCCAAAGTACTCTTGTCTATGGCGAGCCTAAACCAAACCAGAACTTCCAGGTTCCGTTCCAGAAGTAAGCAAACTTTGAGATTTATAACACAAACTTCTATAACCCTGCTCTGAAATGTAAGCAACACGTCCCACAAGTCCAAGAGCATCGCCACATCATTTAGACATGCAGAGCTTACAAATAAAACGTTAGAGATATATAAAAGGTATTAAAAGACAGCGTTGGTGGACATCATGGCAGCACGCTGCTGCTCTGGTAGAACAGCATGGTAGCTGTAGTTTTTTTAAAAGCACTACTTTTGCCTGAAAGTCATTTTCCACTGGGTGCGTTCTCTGCTGCGTTCCGGTCTTGTTCCGTCCTCCGCCACGCGCCATACCACACCGGGAGGGTCTCAGAAGTGGAGCGTCTAGCTGCCCGACTCGCAGATTATATTGTCTCAACAAGTACTTTACAGAACAATCACGTGTTTATTAAGCTAGTATCTACCTTCCAGTCCAAGCACTCCTCCAGTCATTAAACTCCATGCCTTCACTTCTGGTTTTGTCGGATCTGTGGTGTCTATTATGTTTTTCCACCTCCAAGAAGAATCTCCCGTAGTGCTGTAAAGGAGATATCTTTTGGTAAATTGACTGGATAATCTCGATGTTTCACTTCCTGCCCGGCTGTGTTAACAACGTTCGGCTCGCGTGAAAAAATCGACTTTAGCAGAGCGGAGAGCAGCTTCACGCACGCTTCTGGGACGCGCCGCGTGGAATATCAAGCATTGAATATCAGGCGCCTCCGGAACGCAGCTCAGACGCACCCGGTGGAAAATACCGGTAAGATGTAGTGATATTTAGAAGGTGAAAATAACAAATGTTTCCAATCATTCTGACATCACCATGGTAACTCCTGTTGTAGGTGTGGCCTGCTGCAGGTTGGAGACCGCCTCCTGTCAATCAATGGAATCCCCACAGAAGACGGAACACTAGAGGAGGCCAATCAGCTTCTCCGAGACGCGGCGCTGACCAATAAGGTCACATTGGAGATAGAATTCGATGTAGCAGGTTTGTAAAAGTTAACAAAAGGTTTGCCACATTGTCAGAGTTCTGTCTGTTGTATCATTAAACCATGATATAGGCGGTGTTACCTCTTTGCCAGATTTGTGCTAGAATTAGCTGTCTTGCTACTCGGCATTGTTGCAGTGTGTCTTTATTAGAGCTCATGCTACTATAGTAAATTGTTAGCCTGGTTGACATCAGACCCTTCTCAGTTGTAACTGAGAGTGGGTCTGGGCAAGGTTCATGCGCAGCGCATTTCCAAAGGGACGTTACCAACGGACGCCACTCAAATGCCTCTGGGCGCAATTGGATAGTCCTTCAGCCAATCAGGACCAACGAGCCGGGTGACGTAGCGGCGACAGCGGCATCAACGGGTTGCTGCCGAAGCGGTGGCCGTCATGTTGAATGTAAACAAAAAGCTGCTTGCCGTCGCTGCGCTATCGCCCTTGTGTAAAGCCCGCCTCAGCGGTTGTGATTGGTGCCTCGATTTGGAAAAAAATTGAAAATGGGCTCTTGGGCAGACTGACTTGCAGAGCAAACCTCAAATTTGCCGGAAGTTTGTCAGGGTTTTCCCGGGCTAGTAAATTGTGTCAGACACCTGAAATGATGTCCTCATCTGTGAGGGTTTGAACCGCTTTTCGAAAGAGTGTAATTAAAGAGCACAGAGCAACTGCGCATTCTTTATTAGCAAGCATTTAGTCTTTTTGTTGTACAAATGGACACATTTTCACAGATAGCATGAACTGCTCAAACTCAGCCGCTGAGAGCTTTTGTCTCAGTGCAGATGGGAGCAGACAGAATAATTACAGCTTTCCACTGCAGGGCATGGCCCCATCTACACATGCTTTTAACCCCATGAAAATGTAACAACCACACTTATACCGTACAAGTTTAAAGCTGTGTTTTACTCTGCTTCGTTCCGATTTCTATGTTGAAGAAAAGTCATCCAATTGCATTCATATGTTGCTAAACTCACACATTGAAAAGGGTCAATCTAGCTTTTGGGGAAAGGGGAAATTGAAAGAGTATTCAGTTTGTTTTGAAGTCATTCTGCTGATGTCTAACATTAATTGTATTTATTTAGTTTAATTTCTGGGTAGGATCTGTAGGATGAAGCAGTCTGCTGCTTTTCATTACTTTAACTTTTTCCCTTTTGGATGATCACTCCGAGAGAAAACTTGCTTGGCCTTGTTGTTTTGTTAAGATTACTCATAGGAGCCCTGTGGAGTTTCCTGGTAAACAAACAGTCAGTGTTACTCACCCAAACGCATTGTGTGTATCCTTGAGCTCTGCTACTGTAAGAAAAAAAAACATTTTGGACATTTCTGTTAATCCAAAAACGGAAAAATGTTACAGACATTTCTGTTAATCCAAAAACGAAATAAATCTCTGAACTTAAAGTATCTCCTCTATGGGGCGGCCTCTAGCTCACCCAGTAAGAGCGTGCGACCCATGTAGGCTAAGTCCTTTGCAGTGGCCCGGGTTTGAGTCCGACCTGTGGCCCTTTGCTGCGGGTCATCCACTATCTCTTTCCCACCTTTCCTGTCTATCCACTGTCACTATGAAATAAAGGGAAAAGCCCCCTCAATGCAGAAAAATCCTCACATTTTAGAAACTGGAAACGATCCGAACAGTTCTGTCAACCAACTAAGTGATTAATGGTCTCATCATTTCAGCTGGACTTGTAGGCCGTTATATTGTTGGGTAGTTTAAATTAAATAAAACATCATATTTTATGAACTGGTGTGCAAACTTTGTGTGCAAAAATCTTAACTTGTGAAGTAACTAGTAACTAAAGCTGTCAGATTAATGTAGTGGAGTAAAAAGTACAATATTTCTCTCTGAAATGTAGCAGAGTAGTGGCCGGGTTAGCTCAGTTGGTAGAGCAGGCGCCCATATATAGAGGTTTACTCCTCAACGCAGCGGCCGTGGGTTTGACTCTGACCTGCGGCCCTTTGCTGCATGTCATTCCCCCTCTCGCTCCACTTTCATGTCTTCATCTGTCCTATGGAAATAAAGGCCTAAAATGCCCCCAAAAAATTATCTTTAAAAAAAAATTAAAATGTAGCGGAGTAGAAGTAGAAAGTGGAATGATAAGAAAAGTCTCAAGTAAAGTACAACTAAAGTACAGTACCTCAAATGTGTACTTAAGTACAGTACAGTACTTTGGTAAATGTACTTAGTTACACTAAAGTGTAACGAAAGTAAGAAGAGCCTGGCTTAACCCCAACAGCTCCAGCTGCTAGGTGTGAATGTGTAATGTGATTTGATCCGGGCTTTCCTGCTAAAGACACAGTGAAACATTAAAGTAATTTTTTTGTACCTTAAAATAATGTTTCCAAAATCGTTTCAGTGGTTCATCAACTCGGCTATAACCGCACTATGCAAGTTTGCCAGATCGGGTAGCGGATCTGTAGTTTGAATGAGTACGGTAATGGACAATCCGGTTCCAACCTGTAGGGGGACCGAAGATGAAAAGTGCTTTGGTGTTGCTTTAAATATGGCGTCAGTGAAACTGCCCTGAATAAATACCAAGGGGGTAAGCGAGCATCCGAAAAGCGTACCTCCTATGGGGAGGTTCATAGGCTAACAAGCCATCACCTTCTGCTAGCATTCCATTGATTGCCGTTCATTTTGACGTCACTTTGACAGCGAAAATCCTTACATCTGAAGCGTTTAAAGACTCTATTTGTCCATTGTTTATTTCTAAAGAAACACAACAATGTATAAAAGGCTCCATTACCTTGTATCTCACGTTATGGCCCTGTAGCACACGTTTTTTATAAAAGTAGGCTAACAATAAATTACCGTATAGTCAGGAGAAGCTCGCAGGCAATCGGGGGGGACGTGGAGGCATACAGTGAAAATGACAAAATAATTAATCATACGCTCATGGACAGATTCCTACTCACGCTCTCCATCTCTGCAAGATTGGGAATGATTGAGATTTCTCTCACCAGCTACCAGAAGACTTCCAACTTTCAGACCCTTGCTCACGTCACATCTACGTCTTCAAGCTCAGTTGGAGGCTGCGCAGTAACGCTCAGCCATCACCGGAATAGTGCTTCTAATGTCCTTCACTGGTCTCCATGGAAGCCTATGGCGTCGCTTTGTCCATTTCTTTCACTGTCTATGATAAATACAGGCCAATCTTGGCATGTTACCACTATAGATCAGTGGAATAGACATCATTAGCAGGGCTGTGTATGATGTCACTGTGCTTCCTTGTGCACTTGCATTCTTAGAAAAACAGCTTAATTTAAAAAAAAAAATAAAATAAAATGAGAAAGCAGGACTCAAAGGAGCCTCCCCAAATGGGAGGAGCCTCCAGTAATGCCATGCGATTACCGAACAGCCAATTTTAGACATGGCTCTTCAGAATGAGCCATGTGCACTACAAACATAATTTGCTAAAACTGTTTCCCAGGGATGTAGTTTAGAAAGCAGTATACATACATCATTTAAATTGAACCCCCTCGAAAACGAGATGCTTCATCTCAAGGGGTTATCCGCTTAACAATTTCAATTTCAATAAACACCAAGAGGCAGAAGGATTTCAGTCATAGGAAATGACTGTGGTACACTTAGACTCACAATTGAATTTATTTTGGTTGAAGAAGTTATTTTGGGTGTGGTTTCATCCATTTAATGAAACAGTATGATAAACTGGTAAAGACAGAGACTTGATTTAAGCTCTGTAGCTCTCTGCACTTACCACTGTTTTGGTATTGCCTTTCTTAATGTTGCATCATTTAGTTTACATGGCAAGTAATTATGAAATTAGCATTCATCCCACAAACAAAGAGACATTAGAATGATTTCTTACCCTACCATTAACCCCATACGTTGATGCAGTCAATTACCAAGCATATTTAAGACTATTCCTCTTTCGCCGTCTTTCAAATTAAGTTAGACAGCTCTGAATGGAATATACTCATCGTCCACTTTTTCTAGCTGTGAGGAACAATACTGTTCATGAAATGAATGGTGCACATGGATGGATGGACAGCTAATGAAGTTGGTTTTCACGTGTGCAGCATCAGAGAATGATTAGAGCGTCTCAGTGAGGATGCTGAAGTGAGAAGCTGATCTATATGTATAATATAATATAATATAATATAATATAATAATAGCTTGTTGGGAAGTCTTAAGTGGTTTCTCTGCTCACAACTTGCACTCATCATGTTAATGCCTGGGTGGTGGTGTTGTGCTGCTGGAATTAGTATTATGACTCATGCAGGCAAACTGTGAGGATTTGTAGTTGCTGTTTACCCCAGAGAAGAGCCATTCAGAGTAGCATGAGAGCAAGAGCCAAATGCCTAAGTAATTACAAATGTTACGCGGGATGAAAAGACTTTAATTGTTGCTTGTTTTTTTTGTTTTTTAATAACTATGGCCTATCTGCATGTGTTTGTCTTACAGAGTCAGTGGTGCCTAGTAGTGGTACGTTCCACGTCAAACTGCCGAAGAAAAGAGGAGTGGAGCTGGGGCTCACCATCAGTGGTAGGACACACACACACACACACACACACACACACACACACTGTTGTTCATATAATACATTTTTTGTTTCAAACTGTTTAAATGTCACGAGACCACCCTGCAATTCTCACACAAGCATACACATGTATCTTTCGTGGTAACTGTAGGCTGCAGGAAAGCTCAGCTGTAAACATTACCACTGTTTATAAAAGGGTATATATACCAGGCCTCACACTCTGTTTGCCTGACTAGCCTCATACTTTATGACCAAAAGTATTTGGACATACTGTCAAATTTGTGATCTTTTAGTCTGAGGCAGTTTTTTTTTTTTTGGTCTAGGCCCCCCAACGCGTTCTCATGAGGTATGATGTCGTATCAAAACTTATGCAAACCAATTCATATGATATCCTACGGAATTAGGCGACATTTTTTTACTGTGAGCCGGGTACATGTTACTGTGGGAGGTTACAAAAGGTGAGTGTCTTACGGCGACGACAGTTATGTTTAGGCACCAAAACGACTAGTTAAAATTAGAAAAAAAGATTGTGGTTGGGGTTAAAACACCGGTCCCTTTAAGTAATACTCCCGGGACACAAACACCCGTTTCCTGGGTGAAAGTCTTGTGATTTATCCGGGACACAAACTTCACTCCCCCGCCTGAAAGCCCTGTGTTTTATGGCCCACCCATTCACCCCGACCTCCTCGCTACGCAGATCCCCGCGCTCTTATACAGCGGCAGTCAATGTGTTGCATACAGTTATAAATATTTAGCATACATACGAATTACAGTGCATTTTTTTTCGTAGCTATATGTACCAATGGTTCATGAGAAAAGCCTGAGGCCACTTAGTTGCAGTTAAGGCAAATCTTAATAGATAATGTTAATAAAAAATATATTTCTAGATACACATATACAATACTGTGCTTCCAACTTTGTGGCAGGCCTTTTCCTGATTTTTAAACAAGGACAGATGCTTTAAGAAATAGTTTTCGCAGTTTGGAGTGGAAGAGTTTGAGTGGCCTGCACAGAGCCCTGACCTTAACCCCTTTAGAGTCAGGCCTTAATGTCCAACATCAGTGCTCTACCTCACTAACACTCCTCAGGCTAGATAGGAGCAAATCCCTGCAGCCAGGTTCCAAAACCTTGTGAGAAGTCTGTAATGTTCATGGTGCATATACAATTTTGCAGTATGTTAAACGTTATTTGGTTCAGCTACCAAAATGTCACACTTTTGGCGGAAAAATCAATGTATTTTAAACATATTGAATGCAGTCTTCAATGCTTCCAGTGAAGGACTTTATTATGATGATTGATGAAGTTATTAAATACATAATTCACTGTAAAGCTTTAGTGCTTCTGTCCCACATTCAATGCTAGTATTATTCTTAATAAAACTGTTAGTCTGGAATGTGTGTGTACTTTAGTGTTCCAATGGTAGTGGGAGCTCAGTGACAGATACTGTAGACTGTTGAACTCACACATTTTAAATATTTGGAGTAAAGATAATGAGATAATGCATTAGTTGATTATAGTTTGCGGTATTGTTCTGATTCTGCAAAGTTATTAACATGTACAATGCCTCCAAGATGAAGTGGTGAGGAAGTACAAAGTAACAAAATGAAAATACTTAAGTAAAGTACAAGAACCTCAAAGTGTTTTACCAGTACAAGTGTGTTAAACTCATTATAAAGGCTTTCAATAAAGCCATATGTGTCATTTTAAAAGACAAATATCATCCCAACTTTGTGTGTGTGTGTGTGTGTGTGTGTGTGTGTGTGTGTGTGTGTGTGTGTGTGTGTGTGTGTGTGTGTGTGTGTGTGTGTGCAAGTTTTCAGCTTCACTTTATAATGCATCTGCATGACTAACAGTGTCTGAGCCAGAGAATGGTGCAATGGTGCCATCTTCTGAATGCTTCACAGCTGACAATGAGAAGGCTTAAGCACATTATCTCATTTGCCAAATTTACCAGCCAAATTAAACAATGTTTTTTTTTTGTTGTTGTTATTTTTTTTCTGATAGTGTAAAAAGCCCTATTCGCACAGGACTAGTACTACCTGGAGACATTGGTGGAAGAAATATTCACATCCCAAATACCACACTGTAAAAAATACTCTGTTACAAATAAATGGCCTGCATTGAAAATGTTACTTAGGTAAAGTTATGTTGGTATCATCAGGAAAATGTTCTAAAAGTATTAAAAGTAAAAGTACTCAATGCAGAAAATTATTTCTAAATCACATGAGGTGCCCTGGTAATATTAGTCCCGTGCGAACAGGGCGTACAGCCTCCCTCAGTCTCAGTGTCTGTCTCAGTATTTGATTTGTGATGGGTGCAACTAAATTTTAGTAACAGATTTTAACTTCCTTTCATTCTAGAAAAACAATATAACATTTGATAATGTAATACACGCTATTTTCACCAATGTTATTTACGTAGCGACTCCTGGAACAAATTAAAGTACTTTCTTAAAATCAACTCAGTTGTCAGCCTGTTGGACAATTTAGAAATCTGGTTTTAAACCTGCAAACTTCTACAAATTTTCTTTTCTTTTGCATCCCTATTATCCTAATTTATGCATCAAATCTGTTTCCAATTCTGAATGTTTTATTGTCTTTCTATGTTCCTTATGATTGTACTTTCTGTGTTGTTGTCTTTGTAATCTGACTCGATGACATCGATAAGAATAAATAAAGGTTGAATGAATGAATGAATGTAGCACAATTTATTGTTGATGTTATATGCACTTACATACTTTGTTGTTTTGGACATATATTCCTCTTTCTGTTATTTCTTTCTTTGTTTTCATGTATTTATGTACTTTTTTTTTGTTTCCTTTTGAACTGCATTCAGAGTGGAGGGCTAAGAAAGAATTGCATCGTACAGGGCAACTTGTTTTTAACTGTGCATATGACAATGAACAATTTGACTTGTTGCTGCTGCTGATCAGTGTGATGTCATCTCCCTCCACAGCCAGTAAGAAGCCAGAAGAGCCGCTCATCATTTCTGACATCAAGAAGGGCAGCATGGCCCACAGGTATCTTACAGTCTATTAGATTATTTATTGGGTCTAATAGGTTTTGTTCTCATCCCTCAATTTCTATCTCTTTTAATAATTTTATGTAATTTAAAATTATTAAAAGAGTTCAGCTCTGTCTTCCTGTATATGGCATGTACAGTATATATGTACATACTGTATGTATTTTATTTATTAGGGCTGGGACGATATGCTTTTGTCCCGATTCATATCTTTCACCGCACATGTGTGCCGATCTGATTTGTATTGCAATTTTCATTTATTGCGATTCTAGAAGTATTGCGATTCGATAGTATTGAGTATTGTGATTTTCTTTTCCTTCTTTAACAAAAACAAAAGTTGAATAATACACTTCTAGAGACAATATATCATGAGACCTTTCTAAAATCTCATTGTTTTCTAAGAAAAATGCACATCAGTCAGACGACATGACACATGTATTTATTTCATTTTGTAAAGAAGTACTGTACATAACATGGCTTTTCAGGATTTTTTGCTTTCAGTCAGAAAATGGATCCAATGTAGTCATACGGCGGTACCATATAAACAGAAAGTATTTAGGTGAATCACTGGTAAAAAAAAAATTATAAAAAAATATTCACTCTTGGGAAAAGAATGGATTTTAAAAATTGTCAGGGTAAAAAGTCATGATACATATGATTTTCGATTCTTTTTCCCACCCCTATTATTTAGTAACTTTTCACACTCTATTCTCAGTATACTTACAAGTGCCGCTCTGTGAGTACAGTTTGACAGAAATGTGACAGAGGATGCTGTAGGACAACCTTGACAGAAGTGATGGTACGTGGTTCCACCTTTGTGTGTCTGTCTCTCCTTCAGAACAGGAACACTGGAGCCCGGTGATAAGCTGTTGGCCATCGACAACATCCGACTGGAGAACTGCTCAAAGGAGGATGCCGAGCAGATCCTGCAGCAGTGTGAGGAACTGGTCAAACTAAAGATACGCAAAGACGAAGACAACTCAGGTACGTGTGTGGATATGGATACGCTGAGTCAGTCTATGCTGGTTCAGTAAACATGATAATGTCAAGTCAACTTTATTTGTCAGTTCTGCAATATGTGACAGACATACAGGGCAATTGAAAATACATTTCTCTCCGACCCACGGTGCAATAAGGACACATACAACAAATATAATATAAAAGATAAGAAATATATACAAATAAGATTAAAAAAAAAGATAAGTACATATATATAACTTAAAAAAAGATAAGTAATATGTACAATACAGTAATGAATTCTTAATGGTGCAAATGTAAGGCAAAATCAAACAGAAAACTAAAGTAAGATATTGAAATGTGCAATGTAAAGGAAGAGTCTTCTTTTATGTAAAGTGGCCAGTGCAGATCCTGATGGGGGAGGGGGAGGGGTGGGTTCAGAGTCCAGCGTTCTTGGGGGCAGAGGGGAGGAGGGGCGAGGGAGAGAGAGGAGAGGTTGTTGAGCACAACGAAGACTTTTCAGTCAGAAACTTAGTTTTCTGATGTGTTTGTTATGAAATAATGTTCATCAGCTCAGCAGGCGTCAGTTTTGACCCTAAGGCCGTGGGAGATCGTTGTCTACATGATCCTGGCGATCCAAAACAAAATCCATAACAGCTAGAGCACAGATCTTCAACAGGGGGTCTGTGACCCCCTTGGGGCTCCTTAGAGTCACTGCACGGGGGCCACCACATTATTGTTTAATACTTTATTGAAAGTTTATTTCCCTCAAAGTTAAAATATGTTTGAAAATATACATTAAGATGAATCCCACATATTATTAGCAAAGATAAATCAGCCTGTTTGTAAAAAACAACAAATACCTCAACAACATTGATGATAGGCTTACTGGCCTATAGGTAAGGTAGCCAGCCACTATGGTAGCCATCCACAGATACAGTTAAGCTAATGGATTCACTGTGCCTTCCACATGCATGTTTGACATGCAAACGTGATGATATATGAATAAGTAAATCATATCTTAGGGCACCATAAACGGTATGCGTATAGGGTTTAGGCCGCCCTACACGTTATTGTAGACCCATTTTATAATGCAACTTAATATGTGTAGTAGTGGGTCCGTGCTCGTCTCTCTTTCAGGTGAGGGGTCCTTGGCCTAAGAAGCCTTGAAGACCCCTGAGCTAGAGCATTGCTTCTTTTTTGCAGCAGAAAGCTGAAACTTCTGTCTTTCGTGTGAGTGTGACGCACGCTCGTGATGACGTCATCACGCTACGTGATGTCCGGTGCAAAACCGCGTGACTCCATTTCTATTGCAGATGAAACTACCAAAACGCCATTACACTCTGCTCATATAAATCTGCATAAATAACAAAAAAAATGCACAGTACATAGTTCACATGACTTATGTGAGTGTTAAGAACTATTTTGTTCATGTTTCTACATTTAGAAATCTCTTGGATCATTATGTTTTGTGTGTTTATTTAGAAAACTTTGATGAAGAAATATAAGATAATATTTATGAGACATTTCTTTCATTTATTGACTTACCTTGCAGCTTAGGTTGTACTTATTTTAGGGATATGACGCATTTGAAGATACTCTAAGAAATGACATCACAATTAGCACAAAACACCAGTGTACTGTAGGCACTGGCGGCCCATTTCTACTAGAGTCTAAAGGGGTAAAGGAGATGCACTAACAGTCTTTGACCACCAGGTGGTGGTGCTTTCCACAACTCATGGACTCCTGCTCAAGCTCTAAAATGATCGTCTGAAGATGCTTCTTTATTACTGATCCTAGTGAGGAAACAGAGACTATTGGAAAAGTGAGCGATTTAATCCAGGGTGAAACAAAAGTTATATTTCAACAAATCACGAAGAACAAATAACGAAATATCTGGGATGTAGCAAGAAAATGTGTAGGAAAGTGATATCCTGCTGGTGTAGTGGTCTAATGTGTACACCATACATTTTAATCCAGAACCCCTGTGCTTCGTCGCTTAGGGCCTTTTCACACCTCAAAGTCTGAACCAAGTCGCAGACCAAGGTTCATGTTTTTGTTACATTGTATACATTTCATACGGTTAGTTTTGGATTCACACTGCAGTTATGCAAGTGCACTAAAGCAGAGATCTTCAACAGGGGTCCGGGACCCCTAGGGGGTCCTCAGAGTTGCTGCAGGGGGGGGTCACCAAATTATTGTTTGATAGTTGATAGTAAGACATACCATATTAACATGAATCCAACATATCATTATCTTTTTATTATTTGCACAACATTGATGATAGGTTTACTGGCCTATATGTAAGGTAGCACATCCACAGATACAGTTACATTTTAGGATTGACTGTTCCACATTTTAACATTAAAGCTATAGTGCGTAGTTTCTGTCGCCCCCCATGAGGAATTCTAAGAAATGACAACAACACTGTCGGCGCGACCACATGATACAAGCCTTAAGTGATCGTGCACCGCCCCCACCCCTATGCAGTTGCTAGTAGCCAAGGAGGACACAGAGGATTTAAAAAAAACATGATGGTCTCTTCAGAAGAGGTCATTATCTTCACTCAAGTTTCTGGGCGGGAACGTCACCGGACGACACAATCTTCTGAACACAGCCATACTGAGACATAAAGAGAGAGAGTTATGTGGAGCTGATCTTAATTAGCTTTGTATTAACTCATTTGGCAATGGCTTGAATGTAACGGACGTACATTAATATCAAAAAGTTACGCACTAAAGCTTTAAAACATATAATTATTTGAATAGCTTAGTATTGTATGCACCATAAAAAAGGTATATCTGAAGGCCCCAGGTCACCCTACATGTTATTGTAGGCCCAGTTTAATATGCAACTCAATTTTCTACATCATATGTACTGTAGTAGGGGGTCCCTGCTCCCTTTTTTTTTTTTTTTTTTTTTTTTTTCAGCTGAGGGGTCCTTGGTCTAACAAACGTTAAAGACCCCTGCACTAAAGAACTATAATGACATAACTCATAATTTGTTTCCCCGTGCTACCGTGGCTCTTTTTGTTTTGTTGCATTCTTGATAAGCAAGACACGGGAACTGTTAAATTCTTCACTGTTACTAGATATAACAATGATGACCCGGACCAGGACGGAATATTAACCGTTCATTACAGCATGTCTTTAGTTTTATACAATACAAGTTATAAATAGGCTACAGTACATGTTTTGAAATAAATAAATAAAACAACCACATCAGCATGGCTAACACCAACACCGGAAGCTAAAGGTACCCACAATCCATCAGGTGTATCTCACTACGTAATACGGAATAGCCTAAAATACAAAACAGGAACTTTCCTTTTTTTAGTGGTTCTGAGGAGCTGCAGCATTTATATAGAGACAAACTGAAACCTACACTGTGCATTTACTAACGCTTAACAAGTAAAATGCTAATTTATTCTCTGCTCCGATAGCCGACAGCTGTCTGCTCTGAGCTCATCCACCGTCACTCTCTCTCTCACGTACACACTAAGCACTGAGCTATTCCTTAAGGAGCTTCCCCGGTCTGATAAAACCAGGTAGTCTGCCAGAACGTCGTATTTGGTCCAAAAGTCTGTACCATTCAAAAAATGCTTTCACACTCGAAACGAACCGAACAATGGTTCAGTTTGATCCGGACCCAGACCACCTCTTCTCGTCTGACTAAATTAGTCACGTGTTACCGATCTGACCACCACCATCTTGGATTTGTGTGATTTGACCAGTTCATTACATGAACACATCCGGATTGTTGCAGGAGATGTCACCCTGTTCCACTGTGTGTTCTGATGTGATGTAAAACACACACACACACACACACACACACACAAACAAACACAGGGAAGGATTGTGTAATCACGCTAGAGTAAATTATGACTCAGAGCATGCACACAGACAGACACATGCATGGGGTAAAACGCAGAGATTATGTGTTAATGCTACATCATGACTAGGCAGTCTTCTCCCTGGTTACCATGGAAACTGTGTCTTTCTCATCAGTGCTGTCTTGAGAAGAGTTTTGACCTACTTGTGGAATCATATATTTTGTGTGTGTGTGTGTGCATTTCACATGAACAGGGAACGTGATGCAGTACATGATGCACTAGATAGTTTGAGCAACATACTATGGCAGTTTGATCAATCCATTGGAGATGAAATATTAAAATAACACGTGCGTGTCTGTGTGTGTGTGTGTGTGTGTGTGTGTGTGTGTGTGTGTGTGTGTGTGTGTGCATGCGTGTGTATCAGATGAGCAGGAGACGTCAGGCAGCATCATCTACACAGTGGAGCTGAAGCGGTACGGAGGCCCTCTGGGTATCACCATCTCAGGCACCGAGGAGCCTTTTGACCCCATCACTATATCCGGCCTAACAAAGAGAGGCCTTGCCGAGAGGTACATGCTCGCACGCACGCACGCACACACACACACACACACACACACACACATTGTCTTTTCTTGGAAATCTAGGCTACAAGTTTCAGTTTTGAAGCATTAGGAAAGGCATTGCAGCTGGAGATGTTTGATTGTTCAGTTTTCATATTTTAAGATTGTGCTTCAGCACCAGTCTAGCATCATACAAATGTGGCAAAAACATTAAATGGAAGACTGAAATACTACCAGGAACACTAAAAGTGCTGCTGTAAACTGTTAATATTTTACTCCAAAAACGCAATTTCAGTAGCGGTGACGAGTCATCATTCACTGACAGCCTGAGCATGCACAACATGAAAAAACTTACCTGCAGCTCCACTGGTGGATTTACAAGAGGTATTACATAACACTTGTTGTTTTCTACTGACAGCCAAAAGGAACACTTTGTCCAACACGTGATTCCTAAAAACCCTCAGGAGTCCCACCTTTTCACCTTATCATCTTTCACAGTGTCTCATTAGGTGGGGAAGGGGTCAGGACAAGGTCAGAACCAGAATCAGCCTTTTGTTGGCCAAGTTAGCGTGTACACAAACAAGAAATTATATATTTTAGGGATGGAACGGCATGGAAAAAAGCCTTGCGTCATGGTAAAACCTCAGTTTCAGATGAGGGGCAGAGTGCAGGTGCCAGTCAGTCTCCGTCCGCTGTATGAGAGCATTACTGATTTAGTGTTACCTGACAATGTCATAACAAGTGGTGAATAAAGCGGCGACTGTGTGCAGTCGCTTTGCAACACATAGCAGCAATTCTTCCAATATGATGACGCATTTGCGAAGACATCACACCGGGTGATAGCCGGCAGGAAAGAGCAGTGGTGGAAGAAGTATTCAGATCCTTTACTAATGCCGAAAAATCCTCACATTGTAGAAACCATGTAAAAATTCTTGATTATGCAGCATGTTTTCTTAAAAAATGCGATGGAATATGCAGGATATTTAAGCAATTTTATGTGATGAAATTGCGGGAACTTGCAAAAATTTCGGTTTGATGAAAAAGAGAAAAAAAAGTGATTCCCCCAACACCCTGCTTTTCCATGATGTGCACGTCACGTAATTACGTCACGTAATAACGTTCCCATGGCAACAGGGGAAAATGGCTGCTCTTGTGTGAAGTAAACGCAACATTTTTCAACTTTCTGCTAAGATATATGGGACGTTTTTGCAACGAAAATGCGGGGATTATGAAATCATGCAAGCCCCGCATATTTTGTGCGGAAATCGGCAATTTATGCGGCGAAAGTGCGCCGTATTTGAAAAAATGCGGCCCCCGCATAAATATGCAGACTTTGGCTGATTATGCATTGAATTATGCAATCGCATAATTGCGTTTTTCTGGAGGGACTGAGAAACGATCCAAACTGTTCTGTAAATAAACTAAGTGTTTAATGGTTTAACAATGGTGTTTAATCATTTCAGCTGGACTTGTAGCCCGTTATATTGTCGGGTAGTTTCATTTATGATAAAACATTGTATATTATAACTACATGTGTTTTGTGTGCAAAAATCTTGTAAAGTAACTAGTAACTAAAGCTGTAAGATGAATGTAGTGGAGTAAAAAGAACATTATTTCTCTCTGAAATGTAGCGGAGCAGAAGTAGAAAGTGGCACAGACAGAAAAGACTTAAGTACAAGTAACTCAAATATGTACTTAAGTACAGTATTTGAGTGAATGTACTTTTCCACCACTGGGAAAGAGCAACCTCTCCCTGCAGTGGTTAAACAGCCTATTCATGCAGAACTTATGTTTCACTCTATGTTGATGACCTTAGTCTATAATGTGGCCATAATTTGTATTCATATACAAATAACAAAGCCAAATTTTGAAAAAAATCTATTCCTCTAATACAGATTTGACAGTGAAGAGCTGTTTATGTTCCTTATGTTCTTAGCCAGAATTTTGTTAAAGAAAACACACTTTGTTTTGCAAAATAATGAAATAAAAAGCATTAAGGAGGTGGCAGTAGCTCAGTCCATAGGGAGTTGGTTTTGGAACCGGAGGGTCGCTGGTTCAAGGACCGAGGTATGGAGTGTGGACTGGTAGCTGGAGAGGTGCCAGTTTACCTCCTGTGCACTGCCAAGGTGCTCTTGAGCAAGGCACTGAACCCCCAACTGCTCGGAGCGCAGTCCAGCAGTCGCAGCCCCCTCTCTTCATTAGTGCATGTATAGGACCTGAGCATGTGTAGGACGTGCCAGTGTAATGTGTTCTAACAAACAATAAAAAGCACAAATTATTAAGTAACATTTTCAATGCAGGACTTTTATTTGAAACAGAGTATTTTTCCAGTGTGGTATTGGTACTTTTACTTAAGTACAGGATCTGAATACTTCTTCCTTCACTGGAAATTGAATAATTATTTTTCTTGTATGCTCAAGGTCCATAGCAAGATGAAAGCAAAAAGATCATTCAGGACTTTGTGTTATCATGGCAACACATGTAGAAAATTAAACCCTACTGAGGCAGATGAAGGTACCACTCTGTTGTTGCCTTATTTAGTCCTCCCGAGCAGTCGGGGTAAAACCTTATTAGGATAAATAATAGAGGTATTCCCCACCAGCAGCTGAGTGAGCAGCAGGTGACATGTGACACCGAGTGATGACCGATGGGATAATAAGAAACATGATGCGGTGCAGAGATGGGATGGCAGCTAGTTTCCACAGCAACAAGACTGAACAGCGGTTGACATAATAGTGTTCCTGAGTCATAATCATCCACTGGCGATTTCAGGTTATATGCAGCCCACCACACATTTATTTCAAAATAAAATGTCAGCTGGCTCACACGTTATTGCACCAAAACACACCCAGGGAGGCGGCTTACTACTAATCCTGCTACACTTCCACACACACACACACACACACACACACACTCTCTCACAAACTGTGACCCCGTTTCTTGGAGTTTGTGATGCAATTGTTCTATGTCCTGTCCTGTCGTCGATAACACACTTTGCCTCAGACCTGTTGGCTAAAAGCACTCTATAAAACGTGGCTCAGCTTGACACAGAATAAAGAAAGTGCAGGAATTCAGATGTTTAACATCTCTGCATCTGTTTGGCTCATGGAAAATGTTCCCACTGACCCAGTTTTTCTTTGAGCCATTCGAGTGCGTTGATTTTGTTAAAATCAGCTCAGGTAAATAGAAAACTAAAGAGATAAAATCTAGAACACCTTGTCTTTTTAAAAAAACATCACACAAATTTCTCTGGCTTCAATCACTTGTGTGTAGGTTTAAAGCATGTGCATGTGATATATTGGTCCATGAGCATGTTCGAGATAAGAGATTTAAATGAACTACTGTATATCTTTATCAAAGTAGGCCGCAAGATAAAAGACTGTTTCACATTTTAATGCCAGGTCTCATACAGTGGTCCGTGATAGTGGGATTGAAGGGAACCAGTGTTATTCATTCCAGAGTCACTTTGTTGTGACCTTAGACATGTGGTTGTGTTTTAACAGTAAGACTTTTGAATTCAATTCCCAAACCCAATTCTGATCTGCAAATAATGACTGTGCGGCGCTAAAGCCTAATGTTTCAGCATCTAGTTTGTGTCCAATGCGCTTCGCTACATATTACATTTGTATACAGCTAATTTGCACTTGCAAATGTGTTTTGTAGGAGTATATATATAGTATAAGATTAGGGATAGATTGGGGTCTTGATTTCAATATTGAAAACATTTTTGACATTCAGAATCACTAAAACAAGCAAGCAGGTCTGCCTTGTTGCACCATCCAAATTTTCTTTGAAACTTGCCATTTTCAGCGTGTAGCTCGCTAGCTGGAAGTTTGCTGTTGTTTCTTGTCGCAAAGGGATTTTGAGAACGGCAACACACAGAGGGCCCTATTTTAACGATCTAAGCGCACGGCGTGAAGCACCTGGTGCAGGTGCGTTTAGGGCGGGTATGAATCCATTTTTGCTAGTTTGACGGCGAAAAAAAGGGCGTTTTTGGGCGTAACATGAAATAAACCAATCAGAGTGTCATCTCCCATTCCCTTTAAAAGCCAGGTGTGTTTGTACCTTGGCGCATTACTATTATGATGGCGGATTTGCTAAGCAGGAAGGAGAGATTTTCAGGAGAGGAAACTGATCTGCTCGTGCGTGAAGTGACAGCACGCGAGAAGATCATAACATAATACTATTTCACATTGTAATATTTTTATTTTTAATCTTCTGCATGTTTGTGTGCTGCTGCGGCTCCCTGTGTGTGTGTGTGTAAAAAACATAGTGTGGGCGCGATGTGCACGAGCCTAGGCGCATTTTACTAATGCTTAAATTTTACAGTTTACTAATTGTTAAAATAACAATGAAATGCTGCGCTATTGACTTTAGACCAGGTTTTTGTTGGTCAACGGCGTGATCACTGCCTCAAGATAGCAATATGCCAATAATTCACCTGAACACACCTCCCTGTAAGACCAGCGCGCCCATGGGCGCAAAGATGGGCGAAGGTGAATTTGCTATTTAAACGACGCGGGCGCTGGACAGGAAATTGACAACTGCGTCGGTCTTAAACTAGCAAAGACACTTGCGTCGGGCTTTGCGCTGCTCTGTGCCGGGTGCAAGATAGGAGCGGAAGGTCTGACGCGTGTTGTCAGGCTCTATACTAGAAATGTACTTCCGTTGATCCAGACTCCAGTGACCTTTGATCATATTATCCAATGTAATCTCGTGAACGGGTTTGTATGATATCATATGAAAAGTATGTGTCTTAATTTCAATCTTAATTTGGGAGAAATTTGAAAAAAATTCCCTTAAGGCGTTTCTGAGATATCACATTCATGAGAATGGGACAAATGGACAACCTGTAAGAAATGTACTAATGGTGTACTACTTTTTCCCTTTAGAGCTGATATAAACTGGGATTTTCAATCCATTTAACTGTTCCATGTCTTATTTTAACCTGATCTCTCTTTGTAATAGTTTTCTCTGTTCATTCATAGTACTAAATTGTGCATTACGTGTGTCCTCTTACCTATGTGTGTGTGTGTGTGTGTCTGTGTGTGTGTGTCTGTGTGTATGAATGTGTTATGTGTTCATGTGTGTCCAGGACAGGGGCTATTCATGTAGGTGATCGGATCCTGGCTATCAACAGCGTCAGTTTAAAAGGCAAACCCCTGAGTGAAGCGATCCACCTGCTGCAGATGGCTGGGGAGACGGTCACCCTCAAGATAAAGAAACAGCTTGATAGTAAGTATGAAAACTGTTAATGGTGACATCCATCAACTTGGTCATGATGAAACAAAGTGCTATTTATTGTTGGTAAATTCTGTGTTCTTGATCCTCACATTTTAGAAACTGGAAACTATCCAAACCGTTCTGTCAATCAACTAAGTGTTTAATCAGCTAATCATTTCAGCTGGACTTGTAGCCCGTTATATTGTTGGGTAGTTTAATTTATAATAAAGCATCGTATTTTATAAACTACATGTGTTTTGTGTGAAAACTAGGGCTGTGCTCGATTGAAGAAATTCTTAGTCGACTAACACTCATTCAATTGTATCGACCAATCGATTAGTTGATTTAATCGACAGATCTGTAAATCTGAGTTTCTCCGCAAAGAGTCATGCAAAAGCACCACTTTAATTCTTGTGTTTAACAGAGATGTGCTTGTACGTTTCTTGGAAATAAGTCATTCAGCATGAAAAAAGCATAAAACATGACTAATCGACAAAAGAAATCTAAGTTGACTAAGACCAAAACGACCGATTAGTCGACTAATCAACTATGAGGGAGCAGCCCTAGTGAAAACATCTTAATTTGTAAAGAAACTAGTAACTAAAGCTATCAGATGAATGTAGTGGAGTAAAAAGAACAACATTTCTCTCTGAAATGTAGTGGAGTAGAAGTAGAAAGTGGCATGAAAAGAAAAGACTCAAGTAAACTACAAGTACCTTAAATTTTTACTTAAGTACAGTACCTGAGTAAATGTTCTTAGTTAAATTCCAGCACTGACCATGTGCCTCTTGTGATGACTTGCAATCAACCATGTCGTGAAAACAGGCTTATTGTCTCAAGATTTCTGTGCCATTTGATGATCATTTTATCGGACAAACCTAATTTTCAACTTTTTCTCCCCAAGATGGAGAGGAGAGGAAGGCAGCAGATGCAGAGGACACCACAGAGAATGAGCTCAGTGACCCGGAGGAGGATGATTTGACGGACAGCCAACAGACCAATAAGCTGTCAGAGCTTTACTCCACAACCATACCCAGCGTTGACTCTGCCATGGAGTCGTGGGATGGCTCAGGGATGGACGCCGGCTATGGCAGCCAGGGTAAGCTTTGGATTAAAACATGGAGATGGTGAAAGGCCAGCATGGCCATACACTGCTAAATATATTAATCCTAAATGGGTATATCCAGTGGTGGACAAACAAATTACATTTACTTGTGAGGTACTTGTACTTTACATGAGTCTTTTCCACTTTCTACTTCTACTCCGCTACATTTCAGAGAGAAATATTAACTTTTCACTCCACTACATTCATCTGACCGCTTTAGTTACTAGTTATTTCACAAAATATTAAAATGTTTGCACACAAAACACATGTATTTTTATAATGTAGATGTTTTATTATGAATTAATACCCAATGATATACAGGCCTACAAGTCCAGCTGAAATGATTAGACCATTAAACACTTAGTTGATTGACAGAACTGTTTGGATCATTTCTAAACTGTGAGTATGTTTACTTGTAATACTTTAAGTACATTTTCCTGATGATACTTACATACTTTTACTTAAGTAACATTTTCAAAGCAGGACCTTTTTCTTGTAATCGAGAATTTTTTACAGTGTTATATTAGTGCTTGGATTTGAATACTTCTTGTAGCATGCGCATGTTCCTACAAAACAAACTACAAGTATCTAAGAAAAGTTTTTTAAGAAAATGGCAGGATCAAAGAATGTGTTCTAGAAGGCTGATTCTAAAACCACTGAGATAGGTCAAAAGCTTGGTAATTGTTATAAAGATAAAGCACCAAGAACATAGCCTAGAAATCTAGATGCACCGTAGTGGCAGCAAATTTAATTTGCAGCCAGGGGGGGTCTAGGCACTCTCAGTTGGCTTGCGAACTGGAAAAAACAAACTCTGGTCAGGCCAATCACATTGTGTATAGAGCGGGTGGGCGGGAATTATGGCTGCTGCTGGGAACAGCGTTCTTCTGGAAGACTTGGAGTTAAGCTTTTCTTTGAGAAAAGAACAAAGAACGGCACTGAAATCATTCTTAAAAAAGCAAGCTGTGTTCGGAGTTTTGCCGAACGGATACGGCAAAAGTTTAATCTATCAACTAGCTCCGCTACCTTCTTCGTTGCTCTGCCTGGTTGTAGCGTTTTCCTATTATGTGCAGAGGGAATTTGAAAGACAACCGTTTTTCCCACCCCTAGGATTGAGTCCTGTCAATGGTGAGTTCCCAGACCCAACATCTTGATGCGGGTCTGGCTTGTCAGGCTACCAAGAACACTTTAAGAAAAATAAGAATTTAACAACAATAAATAGCACTTTGTTTCATCATGACCAAGTTGATGGATGTCACCATTAACAGTTTTCATACTTACTATCAAGCTGTTTCTTTATCTTGAGGGTGACCGTCTCCCCAGCCATCTGCAGCAGGTGGATCGCTTCACTCAGGGGTTTGCCTTTTAAACTGACGCTGTTGATAGCCAGGATCCGATCACCTACATGAATAGCCCCTGTCCTGGACACACATGAACACATAACACACACACAGACGCACACACACACAAACACACATAGGTAAGAGGACACACGTAATGCACAATTTAGTACTATAAATGAACAGAGAAAACTATTACAAAGAGAGATCAGGTTGAAATAAGACATGGAACAGTTAAATGGATGGACATGATTACTTGAAAATCCCAGTTTATATCAGCTCTAAAGGGAAAAAGTAGTACACCCATAGCACATTTCTTACAGGTTGTCCCATGTACTATTAAAGTGTTTATTTAAAATATGTCTCAATAATCCTATAATGGATGGGCCGTGTAAGCAGCCGGACACGAAAATAAACCATTTATTCATTCATACATACTTTAACTTAAGTAACATTTTCAATGCTGGATTTTTACACTGCGGTATAAGCATTTTTACTTGCTGTCATAAAGATCTTTACACAAGTACAGGGGGACAAGGGAACAGAAAACTGTAAGCCAACACAAACACAGACTAAAATGAATAAAACGTCCACGCTAAATGGAAGGGGGATGGAATTTAATGTCGGCTACTGGCGTAAAACCACATTGTGCGATGTAAAGTTATTTTATGAATGGAATAGACATATTACATACCTGAGGGCCAATTCAGGGACATTTTTGAATCATTTACAATCCCGTAATTGTCTCCATCTCTTGAAAGCCCGACCGAAGTCGTCTGTCACTTTCCCTTTTAACTTTCAGTAGTTCTTCGTTTATTTCCTTCTTTTCTGTGATGGCCCGGCCCCAGTATCAGCCACAACTACAGCAGATGACTTTTAAAATAACATTAAAATACAATTAGGTCTATATAAAGAAATATCCTGCTACTTTTTACCTGGCTGGATACTCACTTTTCCGGTGTTACACCAAAATCTGTGACCCGTCAGAATGTGTTACTGTAGCTACCTGCTGTAAATCATTTTGGGACTTTGCGGGGGAAATCAGACCCGGGCAGAGGCATTAATAAAAACTATATAAAACTAGTGTTCTTTTCACTGTTAGTCTCATTTGCTGTTACAGGTCATTTATGATCATCGGATGGAACATTACACAGTTTCAGAAACGTGTTAAAGTTACACAAGTAAAGGATCTGAATACTTCTTTTACCACTGGTTATATCCATTGTATATTGGTGATCTGTAAATGAGCACTTAATCTAGTTCCTCCTCTGGTCCTGCAGGTACATACAGCCACCAGGCAGCTGGTATCGCCCTGCACCCCCATGAGTGGCGTAGTGCCAAGCAGCAGCGCAGCACCACGCCTCCTCCTGGACGCCGGAAGAACTACCCATTCAGTGACGGAGGATTCAGTGAGGACGACTGGGACAAACCACCTGGGTAGGACTGAACTTGGTGTTATCTTTTTAACTAGCAGTCTTGTATCCTTTATACTTTTTCTGGCCATTTTTGAAAACATGCTTTAGACCGAATCACCGTGATGTTGCATCAACACAAAAATCCCTTCTGGGGCTGATAAATGGCATTTTATTTAAAGTGCTCATATTATGCTCATTTTCAGGTTCATAATTGTATTTAAAGGTTATATCAGAATAGGTTTACATGGTTTAATTTTCAAAAATCACCATATTTTTGTTGTACTGCACATTGCTGCAGCTCCTCTTTTCACCCTGTGTGTTGAGCTCTCTGTTTTAGCTACAAAGTGAGACATCTCACTTCTGTACCATCTTTGTTGGGAGTCGCACATGCGCAGTAGCTAGGTAAGGACTACTAGCCAGTCAGAAGCAGAGTATGAGGGCGTGCCATGCTAGCAGCTAGGCGAGCATTATAACGTGTGTTACAAAGTGACGTTCGTATGTCACAGAAGTAAAGGCTGGACTACAACAGAGCTGTTTGGAGCAGTTTGTGAACAGTGTTTTCTGTTGGAGATGGTAAGTCCCTTTGGGGTGGACTTTGAGCTTTTTCACTTTGTAAACCTATAACGTGCACAAAAAAGATATATAACACAATAAAGGTGAGGGAAAAAGCCAAATAGTGTAATATGAGCACTTTAAATTGAATTTTATGATGAAATCGGCAAAGTTGTTTTCATTTCTGTTGTCATTTACAGCTGTAACTGTAAAGTTTAAAGATATACTTCATTGTTTAACATGGAGGTCCGACCTAATTTCGACATCTCTGCTGTGTTAATTTCCTGTCCTGTTGCTTTGGTAGTAGTTTATATCCACGACGTTCCACTTCCAGGATTGTTCAGGTGCCGCCGGAAATTCCGCCGGATGTCTTTCATTTCGGCCGGATGTCGTTCTGCTTTCTGTGTGTTGTAATTCTAAACTCCGTTGGATTTCTGAGGACTATGGTTAACTGCTCCTCAGATCTCTGCAGGGTAAATCCAGACAGCTAGCTAGACTATCTGTCCAATCTGAGTTTTCTCTCGCGCGACTAAAACAACTTTTAAATGTACACGTTCCACCAAAACAAGTTCCTTCCAGAGGCTATTTTGCAGCGGCACTGTTATTCCGTGCGGGGCTTGGCGCCGCCCATGACGATTGTGATGGTTTAAAGAAATGGCAATAAACCAGAGCATGTTATTGTCCTATCCCGGTTTGCTATGTGGACCAACCAGACCCTCCTCCGCAGCACTGTGGACGATGGCATGGCAAAGCGAGACTACTTTGCTAGCGTCTTTGATAAACCAAATCCAGCGTTACGAACAGCGACATCTCACTGCCAGTCGGACTGACTGCTGGTTTGGGTGGCGTCGTGACCAAGAGATGTTCAATTTATAATCATCTAAATCAGAGGGAAACAATTTGTTTAATCTTTACATTTAAGAAGAAGAATAAACTGGAGTTTTGCTAAATTACACATGGTTAAGTTTTGATACGCAATTAGTCAGTCGATTAGAGTCTAATCAATTGACTAATTGCGTATCTTCATAACTCAGGTGTCTAAATTATACACCCCAGTGTTTTAGGTTTAAAATAAAAAGTTACATTTGATTCTCTGGTTGCTTGTGTTCCAGTATCAGCACCAAGAGTTTGTGAGGAAGTGGAAATGTCAGTGTGGAGGTTGCCAGTGAGCATGACCGAGTGGTATCTGTGCGTTTGTGTCTCTGTATGCATAGTCATAAGTCAGGAGGTTAAGCCTTGTTAGGATAGCAACATTCACTGGGCTTATATAACACTATAATGGGGAGTGGAGAGGAAGGCTGAGGTGTGTGTGTGTGTGTGTGTGTGTGTGTGTGTGTGTGTGTGTGTGTGTGTGTGTGTGTGTGTGTGTGTGTGTGTGTGTGTGTGTGTGTGTGTGTGTGTGTGTGTGTGTGTGTGTGTGTGTGTGTGTGTGTGTGTGTGTGTGTGTGTGTTGCACAGTGGAAGTGAATTAATCAGGTCAGTCGAGGACACTCAGTTTTAAAAGATTACTCATGTTGGATTTAACCAGAACAAATAGCCTTGCCCCGTACTGACACTGCTCTGTCTTCACACCGGCTTTGTTGATAATGCTTTATTGATTTCTGCATTTAATGTGCTCAATTATGCAGTGCACTTTTGTTCACATTACAATGCAGGAGTCATTGTCAGGTCACGGTACTCTTTCAGTGTAATTTTAAGTGTTGTAGAGAAAAAAACACAATTTGCATAATATAGTAGTCATGCAGATTGACCAAGATAGAAGTGTTTGTCCAAACCTATCTTTGTCTTGTCTTGTTTGGTGTGTGTGTGTGTGTGTGTGTGTGTGTGTGTGTGTGTGTGTGGGTGCGTGTGCGTGCGTGCAACAGATTTATCGGCCAACCACCAGACGGTATTCTGTTGGATCCAGATGACAGTTTCTGGTGTCAGGCGCTTGAGGATCTGGAGACATGCGGCCAATCAGAACTACTCAGAGAGATAGAGGTCAGTTAGCATGCAAGCATCCACCTACACTGCAACTTAAACTGCAGTCCATCGAAAAAACAAAACAATGTTACAACAAACAAATGGCTTGTTGGATACTATGGCATCAAGCATGGATTTAAACCTTACCCATTTTTATTACTCATCAAACATCGCAAGGCCTTGATGTACCGTAAGCTACCATCGGTATCACTCACAAAGTAGCAGTTTCAGCTGATGTTTAAGGTTTTTTTGTGTTCTGGTTTGTGCAGGCATCCATTATGACAGGAACAGCCATCAGTCTGGGTGTAGACGGCATCAACAAGCCTCCAGCTGAGCCCATACTGAGCCACAGCAGGATGATCCCGTTGCGGAGAAATTCTCTCCTGCACCAGGGAAACCTGCACCACCAGGGTACGCACCTCCACCAGGGCGCCCATCTGCACGAGGAGGGCCACCTGCATGAAGAGGCCCAACTCCACCAAGGTAGTCCCACAGCAGATGTGACAGAGTAGTTCATAATATAGGACTGACAAAAGAAAGAAAAAAAATATAACTCCAAAATCTAATACTAATTCTTTCAAATTAACTGAAGAAATGTTTATGTACAAGCATGCTGCTGTGTAAAAGTAGTATTTGTTGAGTGAAAAGGCTTAGGGCGGTAACTAAAGCTTATACGTGCCTATCCTCTGTTCTTATCGATTAAATCTACCCACCTCGAAGGAAAAAAGTATTCAAATTTGTAACCCAAAATGTATATTGGCATTGTTCCATCATTTTACCCCAACAATAGAAATACATCTCCTTTTAATCTCTTTGTTTGCTTTTTCAAAAGTAAACCTAAAAATACCTCTGAAATCATATTTACTTTCAGGTATTGAAAAAAAAAAAACTGTTTGACAAAGTATGGAAGTGACTTTGAATTAGCCATGAACGTTATCTGCATTATTTTATAATAAACATATAAGTGCTGTTCACTGCATTCGGTCTTGTAGAAATAGTTTTAATCTAATTTGTAACTAACCCTTTCATTCCACCCAGACGCCCACCTGTTCCAGGAGGCCCATTTCAACCACGAGGCCCACCTGCACCAGGGTTCCCACATCCACCAAGACAACCATTCCCCTCTCCTGCACCACGAGCCCAAGCCGAAGGCCTCGCTGCGAGTGTCCGAGAGGACATGGGAGTCTCGTCGGATCAAAGAGGAGATGCAGGGGATTCTGTCCCCAACGCCTTTGGAGCTGCACAAAGTGAGTTCAAACCTCCGTCTCAAGACTGTCTGGATTTATTTCTTAATTTTTCTTTTTTTATTTATGAAAAGGACAACACACCAGTGTTAGCCAGCTGGCAAATTAGATGTAGTCAAATGTAGTCCTTTGATCAGATGTTTTGAGACCAGAGCAACAGAAAGCAGCAAAATATTAGTACAGGTTGAAATGTCAATAAGACACCATAAAGACAGCTAGAGCAACAAAATAAGCCTCCTCAAGACGCCATGCAGAGTGACGGGAGGCAGCAAGACAGTAGTAAAGTTACACATCAACAGTATCCACATTCAGTACATGAAGCCATGGAAGCAACAAAACACAGCCAAGCAGCACAGATTAGAGCCATTTTCTTGACCTATGCAACCATGCAAAGCAGTAATAAGCAATGACACACACAAGAAAACACATCACTCCTGATGGAGATCTTGATAAAATATTAAAAGTCGGCATACAGGTCTAGTTCATCTAGGTTTCAGTGCAGAGCCTTAGCTCGGCCTAATGGAATAGTTTTTAGCCTTTCTGAGAAATATGCTTACTGGGCTTGGCTTTCCTGTTGAGAGATGGATAAAAAGATCGATACCATTGTCATGTCTAGCTTGACAAATCTGTCTGCCTAACACTTCTGTGCAACCTCACGAAGACGACGACATACTGAACCTTGTTTTCTTTTTTACTTTATGCTGGAAAGTACATGTCCTCACCCTGCTGTGGATTTTACTCAAAACTAAACGTGTACAGCCCATGGCCAGAATAAGAAATGCATTTACTATCCTCAGGGAGAAAATACATTAAAGTCTGCTAGATCTCTTTTACTGATGGGCTCATTGGCCATCAGCCAAAATGTTACAACCTCCGAATGGTGTCTCATTAAAAGAGCATACAATATTCATACATCATAGAATACTGCCTTTTAATTTTTTTTGTTAACACATGATTTGTAGCAACACATCTGGCCTGCAGTACCGATTGCATAAACCCTCCGACTCGCATTTATCGTTCATCATACTGGATTGTGCAGCTGCTGTTTGTTGGAGAGGCCTGTCTGCATTTAATCATGCTTCAGTAAAATACGTAGCATGGGCATGTGTCTGGGCACTTACAGACAACCTGTGCTGCATTTTCTAAATCATATGTTTTTTTTGTGGTTTTTGTGGATAGATTAATGCTTTACTCTGAGCCACAGACAGCCACTGCTTTCCGTTCACATTTAAACTTGGGTTACTCTGAACTTAGAGTTAAAAGACTCAACCGCCCGTCCTTGTGTCGTCTTGCGTAGGTAACGGTGGTAAAGGACCCAGAGATCGACGACTTTGGCTTCAGCGTGTCCGACGGCTTCTTGGAGAAAGGAGTTTACGTCAACATGATCAGACCTGACGGACCAGCTGACCGAGCCGGGCTCAAACCCTACGACAGGATCCTGCAGGTAAGGATAACCTCGATTTTCCACTGGGCAAGTCTGTGCTGCGTTCCGGTTTTGTTTCCCGTGCCATACCACACCGGGAACGTCTCAGAACAGGAGTGTCTTGCCTGCCCGACTCACAGATGTAATTGTCTCTACAAGTACTTTTCAGAACAATCGTGTGTTTCTTAAGCTACCTTCCACTCCAAGCACTCCTGTAAACTCCATGCCTTTTCTGGTTTTGTCTTGATAAAAAAGATCTGTGGTGTCTATTACGTTTTTCCACTTCCAAGATGAATCTCTCGTTGTCCGTGGTGTTGTAGAGGAGACATAAACGTTTCACTTTCTGCCCGGCTGTCCGAACGGCCCGCAGCTCGCGTGAAAATAGACCCAGCGCGTAGCTTTAGCGGCGCGGAGAGCCGCTTCACGCACGCTTCTGGGAGTGGGGGGGGGGGGCGCCGCGCCTTCGGAACACAACGCAGATGCGCCCGGTGGAAAATAGATATGGGATCTGATTTAATGTCTGAGGGTGATAACAGCCATATGTGGGCCACAGTTTGGACCTCAAAGCCCTTTCATACTTAGTCCCAATGTTATGACAAGGCAGCAGGACAAGGTTAATGGGTTGAAACAGTGGGGTGTTCTTGACAGGTGAAATTAGTCAGCCTCTATCTAACTTTCAGTTGCTGATGGCCAAAAGCCACCAAAATGTCAGTCATCTTCAACTGCAGTAAAGGCCTGGCAGAGCATCACCGGGAAAGCTACCATGAATCTGGTCATATCTGTTGGTCTGACTCTTCTACAAAAGGATTTAGTACCAAATAATAAATATGATGGGATTAGTTACTTCTACATTTCTAAAAATGTCTAAAATAGGGGACTGTATAAAAATTGTGGATGCAAACACCCTCAAATGAATGCTCAAATTCACCATTTTAACCATGTTGTTTTGTTTTAACTTCAATGAAAAGGATGTCAGAGCAAACACAGCTTCATCACGTTACTACTTACTAGAGCTGCACAATATATCGTTTTTTTATCGTCATTGCGATATCAACTAAACATATCGCGAAAGGCTGCGACGTATCGAAAGCCAGATTTTTTTTGTGTTGGTTGAAAGAAAATATCAGCAGAAACCTTAAAAAAAAATCTAAATCTAACTTTTTTTTTAATGGTGCCTTTTACATTCAATTCAATGTTCAATTTCTTCAATAAAAGAATGTTGGAAATGATTTCCTTTCATTTATTTCAAACTCAGTAGTGCAGCCCTACCACTTACAGACAAGCGATTAAAATAAGTCCCAAGTTACAACGAGGAATTCTCCTTCAACCTTAAGCAATAGTTGGCCTCAGTGTTTGTTAGCACCATTTACCAAAGCAGCTATTTCCTGCGTGTCTCTGACTGTGTCCAGGTGAACCACGTGAGGACGCGGGACTTTGACTGCTGCCTGGCGGTGCCTCTGATCACAGAGGCTGGGGACAGACTGGAGCTGGTCATCAGTCGCAACCCACTGGCAAACGACGACGACGACGACACAGAGGACAATAACAACACTTTAGACCACCCGCTGGACCTGTAACACAGACAAAAAGACAGAGGGAATGCATGTGTGTGTGTATGTCTACCGATGTATCTGTCAGTCAAACTCAGGCAGATGACATACTCTAACTGGTGATGAGGCGCAAAGTTATATCTACTGGAACTGGCCCAAACGCACAACACACACAAACGCACGTCACCGGCTTTTGCAACAATTCTACTTAAACACAGAGACTCCTTGAGGCACACACACACACTTGCATGTTTACACATTCACCCCTTCCCATTCACACTGGGTTGAACTGCTGTCATACAGTATAATTCACGATGAAAGCACTGGCACCGTGCAGAGAAACCACCAGAGACGCTCTCCTGAAGGCTGGCTTTGAGTCCTCGCAGTGTTGTTCCAACGTGAACCACTTACTTGGCCCTGTAACCAGCCCATAACTGATTCTGACTCTTTAAATATTGTTTTTACTTAAAACAAATGAATAAAACCCTGCAATTTGGGTTAGGTAATTTCAGCTGTTTTTAATGCCAGGCCACAGGTTTATAGAAATGTCTAGTGCTAATGTTGCCAGAGGGATCTGCCTTATTACACAATATTGTAAGTGATTCTAGTAAAAAAAAAAAGTAGAACCTTATTGATAAAAGAGAGGAACTGCCTTGCTCAGTTTGCAGATTCCATTTGTTATAAGAAAGGCCCTCAACACTCACTAGACGATGGGACCAACAGTTTATAAAGGAATTGTGTCGGACTGTGGTTGTATGCATAAAGGGGGACTTCTATGTTGGATACGTCTGCACATTTATTGCAGACGTTATTATTACTGCACAGTTATTAGTGAATTAGCACAGATTATAGTGGAATTTGTGCCATCATTACACGTTCAAGACGGGGATGTTATCACAACTGCCAAACTGTTTTTTTTTTCTCCAATCATCAAAGAAAAGAGAAACGAGGGAAGGATTGCTTTCCTTTCGCGTCTTGAAAGGATTGATAAGCAAAGGCAACTTTTGCTGCAACCCAGTTGGACAGCTGTGCTCGTGGAGATGCCTCAGAGTAAACTGTGATGCCAACAGAAAAAACAATTTTCCTGCAGCCTTCTGAGAGATTACTGACCCTTTTCCAGTTTTTATTTGGGTTGTGGTTTTTATTTGCAAATTGCTGGGAGAGTTCCCAGTCGGTCTCTAGAGTTGACATAGAGCACTGGGTTCATCTCACCTCAGCTCATTGCTGGCCTACAAAGTTGAAGAGCAGTAGCTAAATAGCAGGGCTCATGATGATGGTTGACGTTCACAATAATCAGAAATAACATATGTATGCCGTTAAAAGGTGCTGTGCAAAGTACCACGTATATTTTGCAACCGTAGTATAAATAATACAAAAAATAAGGTGAAGGAGCCTGTCACAACATCCAAACTGTATTTTACACTGTGAGCCACTGCAGCAGCTTTTTAGGATAATTGCTTTACACAAAACAGAAATAAAGCAATGTTCCTCAACAACAAACAAAGCTACAGGAGAGCCTGTGAGTTCAAACAAATGGTAGATTAAATGAAAGGCCTGTGGGAACATATTTATCCAACATGGTTTATCTTCACAGTAAACAGACAAAAGGGTCAATTTGTAATTTCCACTGGTATGAATCAAAATTCGCCCGGGGAGTTAATACTTAAGTCCCGTGCTGACTCGGCATAACTAAAGAGCCAGACATACACTGACACATGACACTCTTTTTGCAAGATGTGGTTTAGTATTAATGCTTAACACTCCTTGTTCTCATAATTTAAGGCTCCACCATATTGCTGCTCATTTATGGATTGTAATATATACAAGCATAGCGAAGCATGTTTGGCGGTGTTAGGTGTATATTATTCTTTGACTTGATTCATAAATAGGTAGCTAGCTCCACATATGCTGCCTACTGTATGTCAAGAAGAAAAGTGTGAACAAAAGTCAAAAACAAGCAACACCGTCTTTGCTACAGGAAGCAACAGGGTTCACAAGCAATACAGTCGTAAAGCAGGTTGTCTCATTGGAACTACAGCTGCAGCTAAAAGTTACATAGTGTTGCTTTAAGTTGCAAAAACAAAACTCCAAGTATCAACAGCACCACTGTTTAGGAATAGATGCTACTAATCAGTCCACCACACAGTCTCGTTTATAACCAGCTATGGCAACAATTTTGACAACTGACGTTTAAAATGCTCCACATAGACCCTTCAAATGATGTCGACCGTATATATAAAGTGTTACTGCTGTTTGGCTTTGTAGGGAAGACTGGCCCTTTTGCGGCACTGAGGTCATAAAAAAATTGAACAGCATCGTCTGCAAACATAGAAATTTAATTTGTCAGGATGCTGAGGGTAGCAGGCTGTTCAGAATAGGAACAGGTCACACACAGACACACACACACTCTCTCAGAACAGGGCCAGCATGCACAGATAACATAAGGACATGAAACAATGCAGTTTGTGTTTGACTTGACGTTTGTTCATGTTTCTGTGTGTTTGGCTGTGTTGTATTGCATCTCTGTTTCTAATGTGCATGTACATGAGTGTGCCAGTGCATTTCTATCTTTGTGGGTGTATCTGAAAGGGTGCATATACATGCTGTTACCCACTCGATGGCCAACTGAAACTGCTCAATTCTCATACTAGCTTTGGCTGAACTTTCGAATGCATTTTGCACAAAAGCTGTGGCCTATCTCTTCCAAACCATAGGTTTATGTAGTGCCCACCACGTTTAATTACTTAAACTTTGCTTCTGAGAAATAATGTTTTATCTGTTTATCTGGTGGAGGGCTCTTAATATTAAATGATAATACCCATGAGATTTGGCTGCCATTGCTTTGGAGACAAAGCCAGTCACAGGTGCTAATTAGAGCTGTAGGGAATTCAAAATACTTTATCAGTGCACTTGAAAACAAAATACTGTGTCGTAGTTGCTGATATCATCCAAAATTGTGAGAATTCAAAAGTGAATTGATTCTAGCTGCAGATTGTATTTTTAATCCTCTAAACAGCATAATCTTTAGCTTCCAACAGCAGTGCAAGAAACAGATTTTTAATCTGTGGTTGAATGTTTGCACTATAATGCACCAATGGGACCTTTAAATCAAAGAACCAGATATGTCATGCTAAGTAGTAGTAGTAGTACTATATAATAAAAATAATGATATAAAAATGTATGAAAAAATATATATAAGCAAAGAAACAAGAAAATGTATCACATTTGTGACCCTCAAAAAGTGTGCCAACTGTCAGTGCGCTTAAAATAGCTCCACTCACTTTAAAACTCTGTCTAACTACAAAAATACCCCCAAGCCAAACTCAAAGAAATCTGAACCTTTCATTTATTGACTTCTCTTTTAACCCTCCCACCTCTCCTCACTGCCTAGTTTTGGTCGGTTTGGCAACAGGAAAGATTCCTTCCACTTCCTGTCTTCATGATTTTCTCTTATCCCTGACAAAACTTTCTTTGCCCTTATTTTCTGTGCATTAACAGAAATGCGATTGGCTGTCGCTCCCCTCCAACTGCACACGGCTGTGTGTATGTGCATTTGCCAGAGATAAATTATATACATGTGTAAAGTGTATATGGGTTTCCTGGGATATAACATTTCATACATGTGTGTTCCTGTGTGTATGTAAGTAAGTAAGCACAATAGAGAGAACTAATACTGTGTGAGTGTATGAAATAAAAAGAAACACAGGAATACTACATGTGAGAATGCGTGTGAGTGTGTGAAAGAGAGGAAACAGAATAGCCTTTGTGCTCTGAGGGATTGGAAAATGTTTCAACAGGAACAATCACAACCTCTGTTCTCTCTCTTTCACTGTTCGCATGTCTCCCACTCTTTCTTCATTTTGTTACATAATACAGTAAGAATCCAGTTGCCCCCTTTGAGAACACCCGTGTGTGTGTGTGTGTGTGTGTGTGTGTGTGTGTGTGTGTGTGTGTGTGGTGGTGGTGGTGGGGGGCTATCGGTATGTGTGCCTCTGTGTGTATTATATAATTTTGTTTACATGTACGTATCCAAGGATGTCAGGTTTTTTTTTCCTTTTAAGCATATATGAGCTTTTGAGCATGCATTTGTGTGTGTGTGTGTGTGTGTGTGTGTGTGTGTGTGTGTGTGTCAGTCAGTCAGTCAGAGAGAGAGACTGAGAGCTAGGTGGTGTACATTTCATTGTACAGTGGTGATATTTTTCAGGGTTGTGGGCCGTTCCAAAACCCTGATGAGAGTGAAAACAGTATAAACTCAGTTTTTGTGAGCGAGCCGGAGGAAGTCAACTTTTTTCAAAAATAACAAAAAAATGGACATTTACTTCTCTCCGAGCATTTACTACAAAAAAAAAGAAGCACACTGTTGAATACCATGCACTGTAAGCATTTTCATGTACAATGGAACAAACTTGTCTGAGTGTTTTTTACCCAATGTCAAGTGGCCAAAAAAAAAAAAAAAAAAGTTTTGTATAGCAACAAAGGAAAAAAAGACAAAATGCTGAGAAAAGCCTTCCAAATTGTTCTGTTGGTTTTTATGTATGTACGTACGGTATGTGTGGTCATCCATACTCCCTATGCATTTCTGGGTCAAAGGTCAGTTTAAAGCCCAATCCGGAATCGTAACAAAAGTCCCACGGAGGAGTGAAGTTTATAAGAAAATATATAAAACTGTATCACAGTTATATGATTGTTACGATGTAAAAAAATGACACATTTACAGATAAGCTGTTGGAAATGTGAAAATGACAAAACATTCAATCACTGCGACAATGTAGGACTGCTTTGGCAATCATTTAAAATTAATTATACAGATTATTGAGTCACTCATTTTTGAATTTTTGGGGGAGAAATGTCACAATGTCAGTCTGAAGATTTGCCCCTGAACCTGTTAATAGATGTCATTACATTGACACATTGTTATATAATCTGACATTTATTACAGTACCAAATCAGCTGCAGTACATGCCCGCCTCCTTAAACACACACTGACACACAATAGATTGTGTTTTTATGGTTCATCTTAACCGAACCTTCAACAGAACCCAGTTTCTGGACAAGAGGATGCTAGTTCAAATCCCTTTGCCAGGACGGAAGCCAGGCTGGGGGAGAAGACGGATTTAGCAGCAGGGTCATAACTGTGTGTTTCTTGAACAAGTTCCTGTTGGAGTTCGTGCACGTGTTGGAGTTATTACTGAATTTTTTGTTATTGTGCAATGGAAGACAGTCATTCTTTCAGTGTTTGAATTTGGAGACACGTTGAAGAAAAAAAAAGATCACTGCTTACTGTTTCTGTCAAGTCGCAGCTTTCTGTTTGTACTGTTTGAGGAAAAAGTAGACTTTCAGTTTGGTTTTTTTACCATGCAGCGGCAGTGCATACTGGAGGTTCTCAGCTGCTAGCTAACAGTTGCAACAGCTGATTTAATGTAGCTGTGCACAGCTTTACGTAACAGAGTTCAGACATGGTTTTTGTATTTGACTAGCTGATTATTTAATTAGATTTAGCATGTTTTCAAAAAAAAAAAAACTATCTATTCAATTAACCATTAGAAAACTATAGCTAACAATTATTAATGGTTAGCTAAATATTCGCTTATTGCCTGATGATATTATAGGATTATTTCCCATTATCGTTTTCAAAGCTGTGCTAGGCAATTTATTTTGGGCATCGTTGGGCATAAATTCCCTAATAATCTTTCAGCATATTGTAATTCAAGTGGAATGAGAGAAATTTTAACATCTGCATCTCCTCCTGGCTCGGTTTTCAGGCTTAAGAAAAGCTAGCCCGTGACGGTAGGGAAACAGAGAGGGGAGAGAAAAAGCTGCAGGAAGAGGTCTCACTCTACTTTAAATTATTGCTGTCTACTAATGATAAACACTTTAAAAAAAAATCATATATCCTTTCAAGAAGTTTCCTCTGGCTATGGGACTGAGACAACGGTTAACATGCTAACTATAGTTTGTTGTCAGCTAACCATTAGCATTCTGCCCAGAGAGCTAAAGTTATGTAGCTTACCATGTTGCCATTACTCTAAACATGAATGCCAACTTCTTCACTGGACCTCCAGCCCTCTGTGGCTGTGACTATACTGAGGGAAAATAAGATAATGTTACTTAATTTCCAAACTAGCACATTTCAGTGTCTTATGTTGTTCACGAGTGTTTCTTCAATCTTTGCCACACATTTCTGATAAATTCTGAGTTATTGGAGTCACGCAAGCCTATGACATTTGTATTTGTTTTATGACTTTATTTTAACATAAAAAAATTTCAAAAAAGATGCGTTGACAAGTGGCATCAAAGCGTGTTGCGATTCTGGATTGGGCCATTAATAATGTTTGCGTTGATATTGTGTATTTTTTTCAAATTGTGTAAAGTTCTATTCTATGTAATATAGTATTTTTCTATGACAATATTACTCTCCCGAAACACGGGAGGAAAACAAAACAGAAATGATCCAAGGGAAAATAAAATGTATGACTTGTTGTTGTCGGGTTTTTTTTCTTCATTTTCTATGAAACAAAGAGTGTACTGCTATACTTCTCTTTTCGAGAAGAACAAGAGAAAAGATCAGAAGCAAGAACAATAAAATGTCTAATTTTATGTTGGGTGGCTGGTCTGTCCTTATTTTGGTGCATCTTTGTGATCGTAACGTAAGCCAAATACTTCAGTGCTAGTACTGCACAGTCATATGTGTGACCGATTAAGTGACGGCGGGACAGTTTTAAATTGCATGAATACGTTTTCCATCCAGAGTTCAGGAACTTGCACAAGAACACATTTTACATTTAAAGGAACTGGGTTTTAATCTTTGTTGCTGGCCCAAAGCACCACTGTACATTCTTCTTTTGCTGACTTAATTATCCCCTAGAGTCTACTGTTACATAACAGGTCTCACACAAACACAATCACACACACACACACACAAGCACAGCAACACATGGAAAAGTAGTTAAAGACCCTATGGCGCACTACATTATATGTACATTACACACACAAACTCACAAGTATGCACACTCCCACCTAACAGTTCTAGTAATGTGCTTGCAAACCAACCCCCATAATGAAAGAGGAAAGGCCGTCTCTGGACTGTATCACAGGTCTTTATCACGCTTTTCCACTTCCACCAGGAGTGGAGGAAAGTAACTGCAGCTGGAGAAAGACCTGAAGACCAGCTAAAACATACAAAGACTGGACAAACCACACCTAATGACTGACTTCCACCATAAAACACTGATTTAATTTTTTTTATTTTTGTTGTCTTGGAAGCCAGAAAGAAGCACTAGAGACAGCATACTGGGCAACAGGTAAAGCACCATTAGAGTTGCATCACTGAGCAACAGGCAAACACAGGTTATTGTGTATTACTGTACCAAAACAGAAACAGACATCAGAAGAGTTTGAAAAGTGAGATTGTCGGTCTGATCATCACTCGCAAAGCATAATGTGTATCCACACTTTAATTTACTCAAAAACAGTACTAAGAATATTTTTAGGGAATATTTTACTTGAGTATTTGCATATGTCTACTCTACCACATTTTAGAGATGAAAATACTTTTCACTCAACTGCTTTTAAGTGGCGGCTGTAAATACTGAAGCTTATACATACAAATACTATGACTTTTTGTAATTTTCGTTGACGTACTACATATAGTGTTACTTTTTTCGAGATACTAATGACTTTTTTGTACATACTATACTGTAACTTTGTTTGACATACTATACTATGACTTTTTTCGACATTAAACTATGATTTTACAACATACTATACAATTACTTTTTTATCACTTTTTTCAAAATATTATAGTATAACTTTTTTATCACTTATTTTGACACAATATACTATGACATATTTCAACATACTATACTGTGACTTTTTCATCAATTTTTTAGACATACTATACTATGACTTTTTTTGACACACTGTACTATGACGTATTTCGACATACTATACAATGACTTTTTTGTCACTTTTTACGACAGACTATACAATTACTTTTTCCAAAACGATTTTCGACATACTATACTATGACTTTTTTATCACTTTTTTCAACCTACTATACTATAACTTCTTTCGACATACTCTAATATGACGTATTTCGACATACTATACTATGACATTTTAATCACTTATTTCGACATACTATACTATGACTTTTGTTGACACACTATACTATCACTTTTTTCGGCATACTATACTTTCATACATACATACATACATACATACATACGGTATTTCAACATACTATACTATGACTTTTTTATCACTTTTGTTGATAGTATAGTATGTCAAAACAATTGATTAAAAAGCCATAGTATAGTACGTCGAAAACAGTCATAGTATAGTATGTCGAAAAAAGTCATATTATAGTATGTCAAACAGTCATAGCATGTCGAAAAAAGTGATAAAACAGTCATAGTATAGTATGTCGAAAAAATTGCTAAGTGATAGTATAGTATGTTGAAAACAGTCATAGTATAGCATGTCGAAAAAGGTGATAAAAAGTCATAGTATAGTATGTCAAACAGTCATAGTATAACATGTCAAAAAAAGTGAATAAAAAGTCATAGTATAGTATGTCGAAAACAGTCATAGTGTAGTTTGTCAAAAAAGTGATAAAACAGTCATAGTATAGTATGTCGAAAGAATTGATAAAAAAGTCATAGTATAGTATGTTGAAATCAGTCATAGTATAGTATGTCGAAAAAAGTTATAGTATAGTATGTCAAACAGTCATAGTATAGCATGTCGAAAAAAAGTGATAAAACTGTCATAGCATAGTATGTCGAAAACAGTCATAGTACAGAATGTCGAAAAATGTGATAAAACAGTCATAGTATAGTATGTCGAACACAGTCATTGTATAGTATGTCGAAAAAAGTGATAAGACAGTCATAGTATAGTATGTCGAAAACAGTCATAGTATAGTATGTCGAAAGAATTGATAAAAAGTCATATTATAGTGTCAAACAGATATAGTATAGCATGTCGAAAAAAGTGATAAAACAGTCATAGTATGGTATGTCAAACAGTCATAGTATAGCATGTCAAAAAAAGTGATTAAAAAGTCATACTATAGTATGTCGAAAACAGTCATAGTATAGTATGTCGAAAGAATTGATAAAAAGTCATAGTATAGTATGTTGAAATCAGTCATAGTATAGTATGTCGAAAAAAGTCATAGTATAGTATGTCAAACAGTCATAATATAGCATGTCGAAAAAAGTGATAAAATAGTAGGGTTGGGTATCGTTTGTTTTTTTTTCGATTCCGGTGCTAAATCGATACTTTTAAAACGGTGCCGGTGCCTAAACGGTGCCTGAACCGGTACTTTTCAATAAAGTTAAAAAAAAAGGGTAGTAAACAACAGTCAGTGACTTGTTTAGTGCTAAGGCCATGGTCAAAATTAAAGATTTAATAATAAAGTAATAACTTTAACAATAACAATAACTTATTTCACCAGTAAATTGCTGTTGAACCCCAGATGGGAAAAGGGTATTTTACAATTACTGTCAATGCACCACGAGGCTACCAGTTTTAAGTGAATCTGTGTTGTTTAATTCCAACAATGGCAGCTGCAAGTGAACGCACCGTCTGTGTTGTTTAATTCCGACAACGGCAGCTGCAAGTGAACGCACCGTCTGTGTTGTTTAATTCCGACCATATAAACATACTGTATATCTATGAATTGCGACAACGGCAGCTGCTGCGCAGCAGAGCAGACTGTTACATCCCGCTGTTGAAGTCCTCCACAGTGAAATACAGTCACACTTTACACTGTTTAACATTAGCTGTCAGCATTTTAACCGTAATTAATCCAGCTGCTAGCTAAAGGTAGGCTAACGTTACATGCTGTCAGGTGTAGTGTAAAGTCAGGCACCGAAATGAGGCACCGAAACTTTCGTTCTTATTCGGTCTTCTTACTACCGTTTATGTCGGCACCGGTTCCCTATTGGCACCGAGTTTCGGTACCCAACCCTATAAAACAGTCATAGTATCGTATGTTGAAAACAGTCATAGTACAGCATGTCGAAAAATGTGATATAACAGTCATAGTATAGTATGTCGAACACAGTCATTGTATAGTATGTCGAAAAAAGTGATAAAACAGTCATAGTATAGTATGTCGGAAAAAGTCATAGTATAGCATGTCGAAAAAGGTGATAAAACAGTCATAGTATAGTATGTCGAAATAAATGCTGAGTCATAGTATAGTATGGCGAAAACAGTCATATTATAGCATGTCGAAAAAGGTGATAAAACAGTCATAGTATAGTATGTTGAAATCAGTCATAGTATAGTATGTCAAACAGTCATAGTACAGCATGTCGAAAAAGGTGATAAAACAGTCATAGTATAGTATGTCGAACACAGTCATTGTATAGTATGTCGATAAAAGTGATAAAACAGTCATAGTATAGTATGTCGAAAACAGTCATAGTATAGTATGTCGAAAGAATTGATAAAAAGTCATAGTATAGTATGTCGAAAAAAGTCATATTATAGTACGTCAAACAGATATAGTATAGCATGTCAAAAAAGTGATTAAAAAGTCATAGTATAGCATGTCGAAAACAGTCATAGTATAGTATGTCGAAAACAGTCATAGTATAGTATGTCAAACAGCCATAGTATAGCATGTCAACAAAAGTGATTAAAAAGACATAGTAGAGTATGTAGTATGTCGAAAGTATTGATAAAAAGTCATAGTATAGTATGTCGAAAATAGTCATATTATAGCATGGCGAAAAAGGTGATAAAACAGTCATAGTATAGTATGTCGAAAGAATTGATAAAAAGTCATAGTATAGTATGTTGAAATCAGTCATAGTATAGTATGTCGAAAAAAGTCATAGGATATTATGTCGAAAGAATTGATAAAAAGTCATAGTATATTATGTCGAAAACAGTCATAGTATAGTATGTCAAACAGTCAAAGTATAGCATATAGAAAAAAGTGATAAAACAGTCACAGTATAGTATGTCGAAAACAGTCATATTATAGCATGTCGAAAAAGGTGATAAAACTGTCATAGTATAGTATGTCGAATGTATGTTGAAATCAGTCATAGTATAGTATGACAAACAGTCATAGAATAGCATGTCGAAAAAACTGATGAAACAGTCATAGTATAGTATTTTGAAAACAGTCATAGTATAGGATGTCGAAAAAGGTGATAAAAAATCATAGTATATTATGTCGAAAACAGTCATAGTATAGCATGTTGAAACAATTGATTAAAAAGTCATAGTATAGTATGTCGAAAACAGTCATAGTATAGTATGTTGAAAAAAGTCATATTATAGTATGTCAAACAGTCATAGCATGTCGAAAAAAGTGATAAAAAAGTCATAGTATAGTATGTCGAAAAAATTGCTAAGTGATAGTATAGTATGTCGAAAAAGGTGATAAAACAGTCATTGTATAGTATGTTGAAAAAAATGATAAAAAGTCATAGAATAGTATGTCAAACAGTCATAGTATAACATGTCAAAAAAAGTGAATAAAAAGTCATAGTATAGTATGTCGAAAACAGTCATAGTGTAGTTTGTCAAAAAAGTGATAAAACAGTCATAGTATAGTATGTCAAACAGTCTTAGTATAGCATGTCGAAAAAAGTGATAAAACAGTCATAGTATAGAATGTCGAAAGAATTGATAAAAAAGTCATAGTATAGTATGTTGAAATCAGTCATAGTATAGTATGTCAAACAGTCATAGTATAGCATGTCGAAAAAAGTGATAGAACTGTCATAGTATAGTATGTCGAACACAGTCATTGTATAGTATGTAGATAAAAGTGATAAAACAGTCATAGTATAGTATGTCGAAAACAGTCATAGTATAGTATGTCGAAAGAATTGATAAAAAGTCATAGTATAGTATGTCGGAAAAAGTCATATTATAGTACGTCAAACAGATATAGTATAGCATGTCGAAAAAAGTGATAAAACAGTCATAGTATAGTATGTCGAAAACAGTCATAGTATAGTATGTCGAAAAAAATGATAAAACAGTCATAGTATAGTATGTTGAAAACAGTCATAGTATAGTATGTAGAAAGAATTGATAAAAAGTCATAGTCAAACAGTCATAGTATAGCATGTCGAAAAAAGTGATAAATCAGTCATAGTATAGTATGACGAAAAAGGTGATAAAAAATCATAGTATAGTATGTTGAAAACAGTCATAGTATAGAATGTAAAACATTCATAGTATAGTATGTCGATAAAAGTGATAAAAAGTCATAGTATAGTATGTCAAAAAAAGTCATATTATAGTATATCAAACAAATAAACAACAAAAAACAAAAAAGTGATTAAAAAGTCAAAGTATAGTATGTCGAAAGAATTGATAAAAAGTCATAGTATTGTATTTTGAAAACAGTCATAGTATAGTATGTCGAAAAAAGTGATAAATCAGTCATAGTATAGTATGTTAAACAGTCATAGTATAGCATGTCGAAAAAAGTGATAAAACAGTCATAGTATAGTATGTCGAAAAAAATGATAAAACAGTCATAGTATAGTATGTCGAAAACAGTCATAGTATAGTATGTCGAAAGAATTGATAAAAAGTCATAGTCAAACAGTCATAGTATAGCATGTCGAAAAAAGTGATAAAACTGTAATAGTATATTATGTCGAAAAAATTGCTAAGTCAAAGTATAGTATATCGAAAAAAGTCATAGTACAGCATGTCGAAAAAAGTCATAGTATAGTCTGTCAAACAGTCATAGTATAGCATGTCGAAAAAAGTGATAAATCAGTTATAGTATAGTATGTCGAAAAAGGTGATAAAAAATCATAGTATAGTATGTCGATAAAAGTGATAAAACAGTCATAGTATAGTATGTCGAAAACAGTCATGGTATAGCATGTCGAAAAAAGTGATAAAACAGTCATAGTGTAGTATGTCGAAAACAGTCATAGTATAGTATGTCGAAAAAAATGATAAAACAGTCATAGTATAGTATGTCGAAAACAGTCATAGTATAGTATGTCGAAAGAATTGATAAAAAGTCATAGTATAGTATGTCGAAAAAAGTCATATTATAGTATGTCAAACAGATATAGTATAGCATGTCGAAAAAAGTGATAAAACAGTCATAGTATAGTATGTCGAAAACAGTCATAGTATAGTATGTCGAAAGAATTGATAAAAAGTCATAGTATAGTATGTCGAAAACAGTCATAGTATAGTATGTCGAAAAAAATCATAAAACAGTCATAGTATAGTATGTTGAAAACAGTCATAGTATAGTATGTCGAAAAAAGTGATAAAAAATCATAGTATAGTATGTCGAAAACAGTCATAGTATAGTATGTCGAAAGAATTGATAAAAAGTCATAGTATAGTATGTCAAACAGTCATAGTATAGCATGTCAAAAAAAGTGATTAAAAAGTCATACTATAGTATGTTGAAAACATTCAAAGTATAGTATGTCAAAAGAATTGATAAAAAGTCATAGTATTGTATTTTGAAAACAGTCATAGTATAGTATGTCAAACAGTGATAGTATAGCATGTCGATAAAAGTGATTAAAAAGTCATAATATAGTATGTCGAAAACAGTCATAGTATAGTATGTTGAAAGAATTGATAAAATGTCATAGTATTGTATGTTGAAAACAGTCATAGTATAGTACGTAAAACAGTCATAGTATAGTATGTCGATAAAAGTGATGAAACAGTCATAGTATAGTATGTCGAAAACAGTCATAGTATAGTATGTCGAGAGAATTGATAAAAAGTCATAGTATAGTATGTCAAAGAAAGTCATATTATAATATATCAAACAGTCATAGTATAGCATGTCAAAAAAAGTGATTAAAAAGTCATAATATAGTATGTCGAAAAAGGTGATAAAAAGTCATAGTATAGTATGTTGATAAAGTGATAAAAAAGTCATAGTATAATATGTCGAAAACAGTCATAGTATAGTATGTCGAAAGAATTGATAAAAAGTCATAGTATAGTATGTCAAAAAAAGTCATATTATAGTATGTCAAACAGTCATAGTATAGCATGTCGAAAAAAGTGATAAAACAGTCATTGTATAGTATGTCGAAAACAGTCATAGTATAGTATGTTGAAAAAATTGATAAAAAGTCATAGTCAAACAGTCATAGTATAGCATGTCGAAAAAAGTGATAAATCAGTCATAATATAGTATGACGAAAAAGGTGATAAAAACTCATAGTATAGTATGTTGAAAACAGTCATAGTATAGAATGTAAAACAGTCATAGTATAGCATGTCGAAAAAAAGGGATGAATCAGTCATATTATAGCATGTCGAACAAGGTGATAAAAAGTCATAGTATAGTATGTCGATAAATTGATAAAACAGTCATAGTATAGTATGTCGAAAGAATTGATAAAAAGTCATGGTATAGTATGTCAAAAAAAGTCATATTATAGTATGTCAAACAGTCATAGTATAGCATGTCGAAAAAAGTGATAAATCAGTCATAGTATAGTATGACGAAAAAGTTGATAAAAAATCATAGTATAGTATGTAAAACAGTCATAGTATAGTATGTCGAAAGAATTGATAAAACGTCATAGTATAGTATGTCAAAGAAAGTCATATTATAGTATATCAAACAGTCATAGTATAGCATGTCAAAAAAAGTGATTAAAAAGTCATACTATAGTATGTCGAAAACAGTCATCGTATATCATGTCGAAAAAAATGATAAAACAGTCATAGTATAGTATGTCGAAAACAGTCATAGTATATCATGTCAAAAAAAGTGATTAAAAAAGTCATAGTATAGTATGTCGAAAGAATTGATAGTATAGTATGTCAAACAGTCATAGTATAGCATGTCGACAAAGGTGATAAAACAGTCATAGTATAGTATGTTGAAAACAGTCATAGTATAGTATGTCGAACACAGTCATTGTATAGTATGTCGAAAAAAGTGATAAAACAGTCATAGTATAGTATGTCGAAAACAGTCATATAGTATGTCAAACAATCATAGTATAGTATGTCGAAAACAGTCATAGTAATGTAGGTCGAATGAATTGATAAAAAGTCATAGTATAGTATGTCAAAAAAAGTCATATTATAGTATGTCAAACAGTCATAGTATAGCATGTCAAAAAAAGTGATTAAAAAGTCATACTATAGTATGTCGAAAACAGTCATCGTATATCATGTCGAAAAAAATGATAAAACAGTCATAGTATAGTATGTCGAAAACAGTCATAGTATAGTATGTCGAAAGAATTGATAAAAACTCATAGACAAACAGTCATAGTATAGCATGTCGAAAAAAGTGATAAATCAGTCATAGTATAGTATGTTGAAAACAGTCATAGTATAGAATGTAAAACATTCATAGTATAGTATGTCGATGAAAGTAATAAAACAGTCATAGTATAGTATGTCGAAAACAGTCATAGTATAGTATGTCGAAAGAATTGATAAAAAGTCATAGTATAGTATGGCAAAAAAAGTCATATTATAGTATATCAAACAGTCATAGTATAGCATGTCAAAAAAAGTGATTAAAAAGTCATACTATAGTATGTTGAAAACAGTCAAAGTATAGTATGTCGAAAGGATTGATAAAAAGTCATAGTATTGTATTTTGAAAACAGTCATAGTATAGTATGTCAAACAGTCATAGTATAGCATGTCGAAAAAAGTGATTAATCAGTCATAGTATAGTATGTCGAAAGAATTGATAAAAAGTCATAGTATTGTATGTTGACAACAGTCACAGTATAGTATGTCAAACAGTCATAGTATAGTATGTCGATAAAAGTGATGAAACAGTCATAGTATAGTATGTCGAAAACAGTCATAGTATAGTATGTCAAACAGTCATAGTATAGCATGTCGAAAAAAAGGGATGAATCAGTCATATTATAGCATGTCGAAAAAGGTGATAAAAAGTCATAGTATAGTATGTCGATAAAGTGATAAAACAGTCGTAGTATAGTATGTCGAAAACAGTAATAGTATAGTATGTCGAAAGAATTGATAAAAAGTCATAGTATAGTATGTCAAAAAAAGTCATATTATAGTATGTCAAACAGTCATAGTATAACATGTCGAAAAAAGTGATGAATCAGTCATAGTATAGTATGACGAAAAAGGTGATAAAAAATCATAGTATAGTATGTAAAACAGATATAGTATAGTATGTCGATAAAAGTGATAAAAAGTCATAGTATAGTATGTCGAAAACAGTCATAGTATAGTATGTCAAACAGTCATAGTATAGCATGTCAAAAAAAGTGATTAAAAAGTTATACTATAGTATGTTGAAAACAGTCATAGTATAGTATGTCGAAAGAATTGATAAAAAGTCATAGTATTGTATTTTGAAAACAGTCATAGTATAGTATGTCAAACA
>NC_041334.1:11569923-11644923 GCF_004354835.1 Perca flavescens
CAAATTATAGTATGGCGATAAAAGTGATAAAACAGTCATAGTATAGTATGTCTAAAACAGTCATAGTATAGTATGTCGAAAAAACAGTCATAATATAGTATGTCGAAAAAAATTGATAAAAAGTCATAGTATAGTATGTCGAAAAAAAAGTCAAAAAAGTCATATTATATTAAAGTGATAAAACAGTCATAGAATAGTATGGCGAAAAAAGTGATAAAACAGTTATAATATAGTCTGTCGAAAACAGTCATATTATAGCATGTCAAAAAAGGTGATAAAACAATCATAGTATAGTATGTCGAAAAAAATGATAAAAAGTCATAGTATAGTATGTCGAAAACAGTCATAGTATAGCATGTCAAAAAAGTGATAAAACAGTCATAGTATAGTATGTGTAAAAAAGTCATAGTATAGTATGTCGAAAACAGTCATAGTATAGTATGTCGAAAACAGTCATAGTATAGTATATCATGTCGAAAAAAGTGATAAAAAGTCATAGTGTAGTATGTTGACAACAGTCATAGTATAGTAGGCTATGACATAAAAAGTCATAGTACAATGTCAAACAGTCATAGTATAGCATGTCGAAAAAAAAAACAGTCATGGTATAGTATGTCGAAAACAATCATAGTATAGTATGTCAAACAGTCATAGTATAGCATGTCAAAATAATTTATAAAAAGTCATAGTATAGTATGTCGAAAACAGTCATAGTATAGTATGTCAAACAGTCATAGTATAGTATGTCGAAAAAAAACAGTCATAGTATAGCATGTCGAAAACAGTCATAGTATAGTATGTCGAAAACAGTCATAATATAGTATGTCGAAAAAATTGATAAAAAGTCATAGTATAGTATGTCGAAAAAAGTCATATTATAGTATGTCATACAGTCATAGAATAGTATGTCGATAAAAGTGATAAAACAGTTATAATATAGTCTGTCGAAAACAGTCATATTATAGCATGTCGAAAAACTTGATAAAACAATCATAGTATAGCATGTCGAAAAAAATGATAAAAAGTCATAGTATAGTATGTCGAAAACAGTCATAGTATAGCATGTCGAAAAAAGTGATAAAACAGTCATAGTATAGTATGTCGAAAACAGTCATAGTATAGCATGTCGAAAAAAGTGATAAAACAGTCATAGTATAGTATGTCGAAAACAGTCATAGTATAGTATGTCAAAAACAGTCATAATATAGTATGTCAAAAAAATTGATAAAAAGTCATAGTATAGTATGTCGAAAAAAGTCATATTATAGTATGTCATACAGTCATAGAATAGTATGTCGATAAAAGTGATAAAACAGTTATAATATAGTCTGTCGAAAACAGTCATATTATAGCATGTCGAAAAAGTTGATAAAACAATCATAGTATAGCATGTCGAAAAAAATGATAAAAAGTCATAGTATAGTATGTTGAAAACAGTCAAATTATAGTATGGCGATAAAAGTGATAAAACAGTCATAGTATAGTATGTCGAAAACAGTCATAGTATAGTATGTCGAAAACAGTCATAATATAGTATGTCGAAAAAATTGATAAAAAGTCATAGTATAGTATGTCGAAAAAAGTCATATTATATTATGTCATACAGTCATAGAATAGTATGGCGATAAAAGTGATAAAACAGTTATAATATAGTCTGTCGAAAACAGTCATATTATAGCATGTCAAAAAAGGTGATAAAACAATCATAGTATAGTATGTCGAAAAAAATGATAAAAAGTCATAGTATAGTATGTTGAAAACAGTCAAATTATAGTATGGCGATAAAAGTGATAAAACAGTCATAGTATAGTATGTCGATAAAATTGAAAACAGTCATAGTATAGTATGTCGAAAACAGTCATAATATAGTATGTCGAAAAAATTGATAAAAAAGTCATAGTATAGTATGTCAAAAAAAGTCATATTATATTATGTCAAACAGTCATAGAATAGTATGGCGATAAAAGTGATAAAACAGTTATAATATAGTCTGTCGAAAACAGTTATATTATAGCATCGAAAAAAAAAAAGGTGATAAAACAATCATAGTATAGTATGTCGTAAAAAAATGATAAAAAGTCATAGTATAGTATGTCGAAAACAGTCAAATTATAGTATGTATGATAAAAGTGATAAAACAGTCATAGTATAGTATGTCGAAAACAGTCATAGTATAGTATGTCGAAAACAGTCATAGTATAGTATGTCAAACAGTCATAGTATATCATGTCGAAACAAGTGATAAAAAGTCATAGTGTAGTATGTTGAAAACAGTCATAGTATAGTAGGCTATGATGTAAAAAAAGTCATAGTACAATGTCAAACAGTCATAGTATATCATGTCGAAAAAAGTCATGGTGTAGTATGTCAAACAATCATAGCATAGTATGTCAAACAGTCATAGTATATCATGTCGAAAAAATTCATGAAAAGTCATAGTATAGTATGTCGAAAACAGTCATAGTATAGTATGTCAAACAGTCATAGTATTGTATGTCAAAAACAGTCATAGTATAGAATGTCGAAAAAACAGTCATCAATATAGTATGTCAAAAAAAAATTGATAAAAAGTCATAGTATAGTATGTCGAAAAAAGTCATATTATAGTATGTCATACAGTCATAGAATAGTATGTCGATAAAAGTGATAAAACAGTTATAATATAGTCTGTCGAAAACAGTCATATTATAGCATGTCGAAAAACTTGATAAAACAATCATAGTATAGCATGTCGAAAAAAATGATAAAAAGTCATAGTATAGTATGTCGAAAACAGTCATAGTATAGCATGTCAAAAAAAAGTGATAAAACAGTCATAGTATAGTATGTCGAAAACAGTCATAGTATAGCATGTCGAAAAAAGTGATAAAACAGTCATAGTATAGTATGTCGAAAACAGTCATAGTATAGTATGTCGAAAACAGTCATAATATAGTATGTCGAAAAAATTGATAAAAAGTCATAGTATAGTATGTCGAAAAAAGTCATATTATAGTATGTCATACAGTCATAGAATAGTATGTCGATAAAAGTGATAAAACAGTTATAATATAGTCTGTCGAAAACAGTCATATTATAGCATGTCGAAAAAGTTGATAAAACAATCATAGTATAGCATGTCGAAAAAAATGATAAAAAGTCATAGTATAGTATGTTGAAAACAGTCAAATTATAGTATGGCGATAAAAGTGATAAAACAGTCATAGTATAGTATAGTATGTCGAAAACAGTCATAGTATAGTATGTCGAAAAAAAAACAGTCATAATATAGTATGTCAAAAGTCATAAAAAAATTGATAAAAAGTCATAGTATAGTATGTCGAAAAAGTCATATTATATTATGTCATACAGTCATAGAATAGTATGGCGATAAAAGTGATAAAACAGTTATAATATAGTCTGTCGAAAACAGTCATATTATAGCATGTCAAAAAAGGTGATAAAACAATCATAGTATAGTATGTCGAAAAAAATGATAAAAAGTCATAGTATAGTATGTCGAAAACAGTCAAATTATAGTATGGCGATAAAAGTGATAAAACAGTCATAGTATAGTATGTCGAAAACAGTCATAGTATAGTATGTCGAAAACAGTCATAGTATAGTATGTCAAACAGTCATAGTATATCATGTCGAAACAAGTGATAAAAAGTCATAGTGTAGTATGTTGACAACAGTCATAGTATAGTAGGCTATGACATAAAAAGTCATAGTACAATGTCAAACAGTCATAGTATATCATGTCGAAAAAAGTCATGGTGTAGTATGTCAAACAATCATAGCATAGTATGTCAAACAGTCATAGTATATCATGTCGAAAAAATTCATGAAAAGTCATAGTATAGTATGTCGAAAACAGTCATAGTATAGTATGTCAAACAGTCATAGTATTGTATGTCAAAAACAGTCATAGTATAGTATGTCGAAAACAGTCATAGTATAGTATGTCGAAAACAGTCATAATATAGTATGTCGAAAAAATTGATAAAAAGTCATAGTATAGTATGTCGAAAAAAGTCATATTATAGTATTTCATACAGTCATAGAATAGTATGTCAATAAAAGTGATAAAACAGTTATAATATAGTCTGTCGAAAACAGTCATATTATAGCATGTCGAAAAAGTTGATAAAACAATCATAGTATAGCATGTCGAAAAAAATGATAAAAAGTCATAGTATAGTATGTTGAAAACAGTCAAATTATAGTATGGCGATAAAAGTGATAAAACAGTCATAGTATAGTATGTCGAAAACAGTCATAGTATAGTATGTCGAAAACAGTCATAATATAGTATGTCGAAAAAATTGATAAAAAGTCATAGTATAGTATGTCGAAAAAAGTCATATTATATTATGTCATACAGTCATAGAATAGTATGTCGATAAAAGTGATAAAACAGTTATAATATAGTCTGTCGAAAACAGTCATATCATAGCATGTCGAAAAAGTTGATAAAACAATCATAGTATAGCATGTCGAAAAAATTGATAAAAAGTCATAGTATAGTATGTTGAAAACAGTCAAATTATAGTATGGCGATAAAAGTGATAAAACAGTGATAGTATAGTATGTCGAAAACAGTCATAGTATAGTATGTCGAAAACAGTCATAATATAGTATGTCGAAAAAATTGATAAAAAGTCATAGTATAGTATGTCGAAAAAAGTCATATTATATTATGTCATACAGTCATAGAATAGTATGGCGATAAAAGTGATAAAACAGTTATAATATAGTCTGTCGAAAACAGTCATATTATAGCATGTCAAAAAAGGTGATAAAACAATCATAGTATAGTATGTCGAAAAAAATGATAAAAAGTCATAGTATAGTATGTCGAAAACAGTCAAATTATAGTATGGCGATAAAAGTGATAAAACAGTCATAGTATAGTATGTCGAAAACAGTCATAGTATAGTATGTCGAAAACAGTCATAGTATAGTATGTCAAACAGTCATAGTATATCATGTCGAAAAAAGTGATAAAAAGTCATAGTGTAGTATGTTGACAACAGTCATAGTATAGTAGGCTATGACATAAAAAGTCATAGTACAATGTCAAACAGTCATAGTATATCATGTCGAAAAAATTCATGAAAAGTCATAGTATAGTATGTCGAAAACAGTCATAGTATAGTATGTCAAACAGTCATAGTATTGTATGTCAAAAACAGTCATAGTATAGCATGTCGAAAACAGTCTTAGTATAGTATGTCAAACAGTCATAGTATAGCATGTCAAAAAAAGTGATTAAGAAGTCATAGAATAGTATATCGAAAACAGTCATAGTATAGTATGTCGAAAAAAGTGATAAACAGTCATAGTATATTATATCAAACAGTCATAGTATAGTATGTTGAAAAAGTGAGAAAACAGTCATAGTATAGTATGTCGAAAAAGTGAGAAAATAGTCATAGTATAGTATGTCGAAAACAGTCTTAGTATAGTATGTCAAACAGTCATAGTATAGCATGTCAAAAAAGGTGATTAAAAAGTCATAGTATAGTATATCGAAAACAGTCATAGTATAGTATGTCAAACAGTCATAGTATAGCATGTCGAAAGAATTGATGAAACGTCATAGTATAGTATGTCGAAAAAAGTCATATTATAGTATGTCAAAAACAGTCATATTATAGCATGTCAAAAAAGTGATTAAAAAGTCATAGTATAGTATGTCGAAAACAGTCATAGTATAGCATGTCGAAAAAAGTGATAAAACAGTCATAGTATAGTATGTCGAAAACAGTCATAGTATAGTATGTCGAAAACAGTCATAATATAGTATGTCAAAAAAATTGATAAAAAGTCATAGTATAGTATGTCGAAAAAAGTCATGTTATAGTATGTCATACAGTCATAGAATAGTATGTCGATAAAAGTGATAAAACAGTTATAATATAGTCTGTCGAAAACAGTCATATTATAGCATGTCGAAAAAAATGATAAAAAGTCATAGTATAGTATGTTGAAAACAGTCAAATTATAGTATGGCGATAAAAGTGATAAAACAGTCATAGTATAGTATGTCGAAAACAGTCATAGTATAGTATGTCAAACAGTCATAGTATATCATGTCGAAAAAAGTGATAAAAAGTCATAGTGTAGTATGTTGACAACAGTCATAGTATAGTAGGCTATGACATAAAAAGTCATAGTACAATGTCAAACAGTCATAGTATATCATGTCGAAAAAAGTCATGGTGTAGTATGTCAAACAATCATAGCAATAGTATGTCAAACAGTCATAGTATATCATCTCGAAAAAATTCATGAAAAGTCATAGTATAGTATGTCGAAAACAGTCATAGTATAGTATGTCAAACAGTCATAGTATTGTATGTCAAAAACAGTCATAGTATAGCATGTCGAAAACAGTCATAATATAGTATGTCGAAAAAATTGATAAAAAGTCATAGTATAGTATGTTGAAAACAGTCAAATTATAGTATGGCGATAAAAGTGATAAAACAGTCATAGTATAGTATGTCGAAAACAGTCATAGTATAGTATGTCGAAAACAGTCATAATATAGTATGTCGAAAAAATTGATAAAAAGTCATAGTGTAGTATGTTGACAACAGTCATAGTATAGTAGGCTATGACATAAAAAGTCATAGTACAATGTCAAACAGTCATAGTATATCATGTTGAAAAAAGTCATGGTGTAGTATGTCAAACAATCATAGCATAGTATGTCAAACAGTCATAGTATATCATGTCAAAATTATTCATGAAAAGTCATAGTATAGTATGTCGAAAACAGTCATTGTATAGTATGTCAAACAGTCATAGTATTGTATGTCGAAAACAGTCATAGTATAGTATGTCGAAAACAGTCTTAGTATAGTATGTCAAACAGTCATAGTATAGCATGTCAAAAAAGGTGATTAAAAAGTCATAGTATAGTATATCAAAAACATTCATAGTATAGTATGTCGAAAAAAGTGATAAACAGTCATCTTATATTATATCAAACAGTCATAGTATAGTATGTTGAAAAAGTGAGAAAACAGTCATAGTATAGTATGTCGAAAAAGTGAGAAAATAGTCATAGTATAGTATGTCGAAAACAGTCATAGTATAGTATGTCAAACAGTCATAGTATAGCATGTCGAAAAAAGTGATAAAAAGTCATAGTATAGTATGTCGAAAACAGTCATAGTATAATAGGCTATGACATAAAAAGTCATAGTATAATGTCAAACAATCATAGTATACTATGTCAAACAGTCATAGTGTAGTAGGCTATGACATACAAAGTCATAGTATAATGTCAAACAATCATAGTATACTATGTCAAACAGTCATAGTGTAGCATATCGAAAAAATGGACAAAAAGTCATAGTATAGTATGTCGAAAAAATGGATAAAATGTCATAGTATAGTATGTCTAACAGTCAGAGTATAGCATGTCGAATATGTTCGATATACTATGCTGTGACTTTGTTTTATGATATACTATACTATGACTTTTTTTTATGACTTTCATGACATACCTTTCTATGATTTTTTGTTCTTTCACCACTGGACTGGAAGTTTTTCTAACTAAGAAAAAAGATTGTTTTTTGGTCCATACTAGATAAAGAGCTGTTTGTAGGTGGTAGTTACAAACACTGTCCCCCAGAAAATGGGCATTACACCCAGGTGAATCTTACTTGTGGTAGGTTAAAGAAAAAGGCAAAGTCTTGTGTAAAAAAGGTAGCACATGTCCGTAGGCAGCCTTTCACAGGAAAACAGTAGTTACCATTAACTGGGATACAGTGTGGATGGAACTTGACATGCCAAATGCGAGTTAACACGGGAAAATCTGCAAAAGTGCATGGAAAAAAGTGCACACACGGTGTCCCTGTGGCCTGTACCAAGGCACCACAACATCCTGGGATCAAAACTGGCCACATTTGATTTTTCACATCATCCCTCACGTGCTTTGCCCTGCCATTTCCTGTTCTATTTTTGACTGTAGAACAAAATGCGAAAGTACCATGAAACACTAATCTTAAAAAACACACACATTTGCAATGCTTGTTTCTGTGTGAAAGCCAAAAAACTGTCACAAAGATGAAATGGAAAAAGAAATTCTCAGCAGGAAAGTCTATTCTTGGAACTGGCAGGCAGAGAATGGAAATGTCAGCGTCTTGCTTCTTTCTCTGGAGTGCAAGTTATTTAAAGCTCAGACCGCAACAACCCAACTGCAAAATTAACATTATTCAACAGCAGGTTCAAGCCACCAACATCTTTGGCGGTCCTGCTGAACAAATGGGGCTTTTGTTGGTTCACATGGGAGCAATAATCATAAATAACGTGGTGGTATTTGTGTGCCACATTTCCGGGTAAAATTATAAATCAAGACAAAATAAAGAATAAAGACTCGTGACTGGATTTGTACTGTACCTGAAAGAGCCTTCTGTCTTTATTGACTACTCGCTGTGAGGCATAAATAGGACATTTTAAATTTGTATTTTATGTAGCACTCATATAAATACTTAAATGGAAGTCAGTTGTTTTGATTTGAAGAGAGAGAAAAAAAGTAACCGCATGTAATCGCAGCCGCATTGAGGGAAAATTACAGTCTGGGAAAATTAGCTGTGTTCAGTACCCAGCTTCTATTAATCACCAGCATGTCTTGATTTGAGCCTTGATTTCCCTGTTGTGAAACGGATGTTTGGGTCAAAATATTCCATAAACTGAAGCTGTTTCCAGCAGCTTCACAGAGCTGCTTACTGCCATTATTTCAGAACATGCAGCTTAATTTGGGAGGGGTTGGAGGTTGTTTGTACTGTTTTTCTCCTGTTTTTGCTTTGGGAAATGATGTCTGTTTTGGTGTATTATTGTTTGGTTAGGGAAGCACAGGTTTTATTGATTTAGGTTGTAGTGCCACCATGAAGCCAACACACACCCTTAACTTTGGGAATAAAAAGTGACTCACCCCAACAGTTCCCACAGCTGCAAAGTTTTTTTTTTTGCATCAGATGATTAACTCCAAGACACAACACAAACATCAAAAAAAGAGGATTTATAGTTATCTTTTAAAAGATTAATTTGTGGGCTTTTCCACCTTTTTTAAGTGGTAGGACAGCTAGCTGAGAAAGGGGAGAGAGATGGGGAAGACATGCAGGAAATCATCACAGGTCGGACCCGAACCCTGGACCTCTGCGTCGAGGCATAAACCTCTCAGTATATGTGCGTCTGCTCTACCCACTGAGGCAACCCAGCTACACGATTTATAGTTGTTGACTTTTTTGAAAAAAGGAGAACCTGGGGGCAGCTGGTCTTATGTCCTTAATGGCTGCCATGGAGGAACCAATCACCAACCAAAGAACCATTTAGAGCACTTGCGCAGACAACGGGGAGTTCAACGCACCAAACATTCCAGTTAAAAAAACCTGTGTTGCTACGTTTTTTCAGGACTGAACATGGCCCTGGACTCTGACTCGAGTCCGATTCAAGTCGCTATTCTCTGGACTTGTGACTCAAATTGGACTCACACACTGATGACTCGAGCATTGACAAAATGGAGACACGGAAGTTTGATGACGTTTCTGACGTTTCCAGTCCTGGACTCAGACTCTGGTCGCTATTCTCTGGACTCATGTCTCGACTCGGGCTCAAACTCAGGTAATGGTGACTCGACTCAGACTCTTCTTTGGTGACTCGGACTTGAACACCAGAGGCTCGAGACATGACTTGGACTCGACTGTTGGTGACTCGACTACAACACTGCATCACACACACAGCAGGTCCACGGAAAGACAGAGAGAGAGAGAGCCACAACACATGTCACGGAATACACCAGTCTGTTAAAGTGTTTGGTTGTAATAATACTAATAATAATAAGCCCAAACTCACATCCAGCCATCATGTCTGTCTGAAAGTCAGCATAAGCTTATAGCTGTGTAGACCTGTTTGTAGCATTGTATAGTGGTGTTGTTGTATTGCAATTAAATATATTGTAAAGTGTTTCCACTATCTATTATTGGGAATTTAGCTTATTCACCGTAACCCCCAGAGTTAGACTAGTTGATACATACCCTTCTCATCTCCGTGTGTGCTGTAATGCTGTCTGACGGCTCCAGCGGCATCAGGCCAGCACAGAACAAGCAGGTAATGGTTCCAGTAATCCTACTGCTCCGAATAAGTGACAAAATAACGCCAACATGTTCCTATTTACATGTTGTGATTTATAGAGTCACAGCGTGTACAAAAAACAACGTAACATGAGACACAGCCGTCTTCTAACTGTAAACAAACCGGGAACTATATTCTCAGGCGGAAGAATGTAGTACTTGGGCGGAGTGATATGCTCGCAGCAAGCCTGTCTGAGAATATAGTTCCCGGTTTGTTTACTGTTAGAAGATGGCTGTGTCTCATGTTACGTTGTTTTTTGTACACGCTGTGACTCTACAAATCACAACATGTAAATAGGAACATGTTGGCGTTATTTTGTCACTTTTGTCACAATTCAGAGCAGTAGGCTAGTTGGAACCAGTTACCTGCAGGATCTGTGCTGGGGGCTGTTAATGCTGGAACCGCCAGGCAGCGCTACAGCACGCACGGAGATGAGAAGGGTATGTATCGACTTGTCTAACTCTGGGGGTTACGGTGAATAAGCTAAATTCCCAATAAGTTGGCGTGTTACTTTAAGGAAAACAGGCAGCAGCGACTGTGCTGGAATGCAGCTTCCTGTGTTGGCTTGAATACGTTAAATCTTGTATTACAGGCTTTGTAGGATTAGAGTTTATTATGCTGTTGAGGGGATTAAGGTACATAAGTCCCACGAGTTGGGGAAATTAAACTTGAAGGGAATGATCTGTGTGTGTGTGTGTGTGTGTGTGTGTGTGTGTGTGTGTGTGTGTGTGTGTGTGTGTGTGTGTGTGTGTGTGTCTGTGTCTTTCTGAGCTGTGAGTGTCTATGCACCTTTACCCCACCTGAAAATGTTGAACAATCAGACGGACACATAAAATCCAGAGTTCATTTTCTGAAGACACATTTTTTATTAAGAAATAAAAAAAATGTTTTACACGTTTGTAAAACCTGTTCAAACACATATTTTTTTGAAATTTTTTTTTTCTACCTAGCTTACAGGTTGGCCATGGAAATAAAAATAAAACCTTTCAAATTCTTTAAAAAATGTTTTTTTCTTCATCAAGAATTAAAAACATTTTCTCATGTACATTCTCAAAAAGGAAGGGCTGGCATACTGTATAATGCAGGGAAGCCTGTCAGAATGAGTCTGGCGACGGAGAGGATGGGAAGGATGAGTGAGACTCCATTTCCCAGAGGACTTAGCGCTGAGATCCCCATTGTTTCAGTTAAAAAGGAGGAAAGCTGATTTTACAGCCTTGTGTTTCATTCTCTCATCCGCAAAAGTCAAATCTTTAATCAGAGCTATGAATGCCAAAAACTGTAAATTGGGTTACATCATAGATATGGTTCTCTGAGTGAGACATCTTTTTCAAACTTTCAACCAAAGGACCGAGACGATCCTTGCATTAAGGAAATGGAGCCCTATTTATCTTCCTTCGCAGCCACGCAGTCGCAGTTTTGGGTCACCTCTATAGACCGAAGATCACATTTGTATTGTCCAATGTTGCAAGAGTATCGCAGAAACAGAAAATCAGATCCTGATTCCTGAATCCTGCAGATATGGTGGTGTTTACATACCAGGAATACACACCCACATACAAACACGATGTAGGCAACATAGGATTTCCAATCGGGTTATCTATTCCTGTGTAGATGTAGTTTGGTTCTTCCGTTTCTTTGATAAAGCACTAAAGGTTGCAGGGTTTGGCGAAGTGGAGTTGGATTTAAATAGAAATGTCTGAAGAAGCAGAATGTAGAAATTGCATACAAGGTTTTGAAAGAAAAGCCCACATTTGATATGGTGTAATCAGGTTTTTATATGCACCGCTTTTGCTGCTGCGGGGCAGGCTTCCAAAAAGCAGCCGAGATGACTCCAAAAAGGTATTTGCTCCTTCGCGAGCACATAAGATTCCAAGCCTTATAGGGGACTGGTTAGATTTAGCAAATATCGCTGATTAGAAATGGTGAACTTTGGTGGCGGCGTGCTTTTGGAAAGCTGCCCTGATTTTTTTTTTTTTTGCAACATGGCAGTACTGCGATAAACATAGGCAGGTAAGAGAAAGGTGGGCTTAGTGGCAGTGTTACTGTGTTTCATACCCCTCAAAAATGCACAACTTAGCAGTGTGTCACAACAAAATAAAAAATATAGCATTTCGCTTCAGTTTGATGTGACAACGGATTAGTATCATTCTCAGTGCATTTCAAACCACAAGATCTTTGTTGGAGTAGAAGTTTAGTTTGCTTTTTAGTTCCACACTGCATAACATTTTGTGGTGGGGTTTTAAATTTAAATGGACCCTTAAAGATTAAAATGTTCTTTATCAAGAATTCACAGGCTATCGTCTTGGAAGTGTTACAAAAGGTCAGTACCACCTCTTGGAAAAACAGCAAGAAAAATAAAAAGTATTCTACAAAGTATTGCACGTAACAAATCGTAGCTTTTTTTGTTTTTTTGCTAGTTTTTTTTTCTTTTTGATTGATAGTTGTGCATGTCACTCCAACGACAGAGGTTCACAATACACTATATTTGGAATACAAAAAGGCAAACGTGACAGACACACAATCAAAAATAAACTCAAACGAGAAACTGCTGAAGTCAATGAAAACACAATCAATAACTAAAAGAAATACAAGAAAGCTAATATTTCCTCACCCTAAAAAATAAATCTTCAGAAACGTTTACATTCACCCGCAGGTGACTTTCACATTTTTAACATTCGGCGGTAAAAACTTGTGCATCGCTAATGCTTCGATTCTCTTGCAAATTCATTTTTATCTGAGAAAAAAAAAAAAAAAATAATAGGTTAGCTTAGATCAAAGGAAGGTTTACGTAGGCTAACAGAAGGGGAGTGTAAGAAGGCAGAGGGACTGGTACATACTGTAAATATACACAAAAAAGGCAGAATAAACCAATAAATAACTGTATTAGTTATTATTTGTGGTCCATGTTTCCCCCACCAAAAAAAAAAAAAAAAAAAAAAAAAAAAAAGGATCTCAGCACTCAGGAAAGATTTTATTCAGTTGTGAGAGTATCAAACAAGATCAGCCGTATTTTATTTAACTATCGATAGGTGCTCTGTGCAATTCCGGTTTTCAAAATGCCAGTAATCTTTTTTTTTTTGTATGTTATTTAATGCTTCTAATGCGGTTGTTCTTACTGGATAGTGCTGACAGATCAGTCCTTTCAGCATTATTTCCTTTTTCTTTTTTACAGAAGTGCAAAGATCCTTAAGGGGAATCGAGAACCAGATCTGTACAAAAGTTTAAGATTAAAATGAAGCTTTGTGTATTAAAACGGGACGTCTGCAATGGGAGCTTAGCTGTACAAAGACGACTCATATAGGAAAAGTTTGCCACTGTATGAAAAATAGATGTCTGCTGTGGATTTGGTTTCACAAATCCCCCTTTAATGATATGAACTATTGTATTCCATTTGAAGAAATCAAATAAACTGACAAAAGAAATAATCTTAATCTTAGAGGATGCAAAATGAGGCCCTGTTGGTCAAATTCCTGCAATGCATGTGTAAGTGTATAGAGTACTTGACATGAATGAATAGTTTATGAACATTTTGATCTATTTTAATTGGTCTGCTTTTGGGGGTGAACAGAAGCACTTAAAGCTAAAAGCTTAAGGGTTTTGAACATATTCAGATTTGTTTAGAGGCCAATGAGGACCCTGAATTAAAAGATGGCAGTGTTTTCTTTTCTTTTTGGCCTCAGTTTGATATAAAGTTATATTATTATACAAATAAGGTGCAATTAAAAACTGACTGACTCACCCTTTCTGTACGTTTGCCTTCGATTGTGGTAGGCAGTTAAGTTGTGATTTTCCATTGTGTGTGGCAAAGAACTGATCTAATGGCCTTTCAAGCTGGACAAAAACATCAATTTTGTTTTCTACCACAGTTAAAAGTCTAAATTTCCCCGACACTGGGTTAATGCAGCTATAGGAAACAGGACACTGATGACACATATACACGTTACACAGACATATTAAAGTGAATGCAACAGTTGTAATGTCATACTTCTTAGATAGTCTGCTTTCAGTTGTTAAAGGCTCACATCGACAACATTATGGCCGTCTAAAGACATTTTAAAATGAGCTCTAAATGCATCGACATATGCTGTATGCAAGTACAGGTTTTAGAGGTGTCAGACATAACTTCCCAGTGTCATTTTCACATACATCTTATATTATATAGTGCCCAATTTCACAGCTTATATTCGATCCAAAGTTTAGTTTACTACTCTCTTCATTGTGGTTTGGTTTTTTTTGGTTTGAATTCCAGGCAGCATTTTAAGGTCTTACAAAGCCTGAGTCTGACTTTACACAAAATTTCAAGTTTTGGTGGTAAAAATGTATTTACTTATAGTTGCTATGCCAAAAAACTCATTCTAATTATCTCAAATGATGATAGACACCCAGTTCCCAGTGCAGGGAATTTAAGGTGCAGTGGGTTCAAATTCTAAAACTTGCATCTGCATGTCTTTTAATAGATTTTTAGAGCCGTTGGGGTTCCTTTTTTTGAAATGAAGCTTTCAGCCCTCATTTTGAGTGCGGGGGAAACAACGTGGTGGTGACCAAAAATGACGGATTTGTGGGGAATTTCACAACGTGACGAAAAAGTTTGACACTCAGACCTTCGACGGTCTGGCTGATTTGTCGGGAGTGTGACCCAACCAATAGTTGTTTTTTTACCATCGGTCTGGCTGAATGTATCCAAATTAAATACTGTCCCCTGGTATTTACAGGAAAAGCTATAAACCCCCAACACCTACGAACTTACAGATAGAGCCATTGTAGAATTCCCTTCTATTTTTTTACTGTACATTGAACTACACAAGAGAAAATATTTGGGAAAAAAAAAAAAAAATCAGTCGCATTGTTGTTTGTTTGATGCCAAAGACGGAACGGTTGGCCGCATCACCACTGGAGAAATGAATGATGTAGGATTATTACTACAATGGCTGCCACTGTAAATGCATGATTTGTATAATAGCTTAGTATTTTCACCCAATGAAAGAAGTGTTCCTTCTTCTATGTAAAACTACAGCACTTATCGTCAATAGTGAATACCAACAACATTATAGTCTTAATAATACAAATAAAAATAAAAAAATCCAAACATTTACAGAGGAAGAAAAAAAAACAACTAATAATGTGACTTCCTCTGTGGAAAATGAAACAAATCCAATCCAAAATTGTAAGCCAAGAGTGCCTATAGCAGTCACTAATGTACTGTAAACTGGTCTAGGACAGAGAAAGATAGATAAAGAGATAGATACAGACTGTTTAGCTACTACTGTACAGTACGCCACAGACAACACACTCAAGGGTTCAACCTCCACACTTCAAATCCTTTCAGATACCTCTCTCTCTGTGCAGGAGCGGGTTTCAGTGCAAGTTCTCTCTTTGTCCCATAGCTTATGGCTATGGAAGATGGGAATATTTGTGCTAAGGTGCATTTAAAAAAAACAACCAGGATACCCTGGTTTGATAAGAGTCATCGGCTATCACGGCTGTGTCAATTATACATTTGTTTAATCTTTCTTTTTAGCTGCACCAGGCAATTTTGTGTATTAATAGCTCCAAGTGAGAACACCGAAAGAAAAAAAACACAATCAATATACAGGTTGTAACATTCGTAGGATTGGGAAACTTCCCCTGCGACAGCCACATTTTGAAATTTAGGATGGTAAAGTTTGGTCACATTTCTCATTAAAACATCTTGCCTTGTGCAGCTGGAATATCACAATCAGAAGGTCTGATTACTGAAGGGGGACTTTATACCCGTCTATGTCTAATTGTGACATGGGTAGAAAACACGCTTCTTAATTAATAACGCTGTTCCTGCAGTGCAACTGGGCCTCTGCTGAACGCAGCGGAACAGAAAAAGCCAAAGTTGAACCCTACGGCGCACGCGCTCGGATAAGTGCGTGTTCACTGAAACACAGACAAAGAGCTGTTGTCCAAGAACAGTGCCAAAAACTGGTGATCTGTGATCAATGTCAGAAACCTCTCTTTTTTTTACCCCATTTTGTGGCTACAAAAGGCTGTTTGATTCCAAGACTCAATAACCACTTCTTCCTTCATTTTTTTTTTTTTTTTTTTTTAGAACAATGGCTGGTTTTCTGCAAAAGTAGCTGGCGTAACAAAACATAGATATGTACCAGCGGATGACCAGAGGCTGGTGCGCATTTGCCACTCTGCCTTTAAACAAGAAAATAGTGGGACATGGATGTTACAAATAGGAGGGGAAAAAAAGGACCAGCACCAGTCATTCAGAAAAAGATTTGAAATGTGATTGCCACCCTCTTAAGAAAACCCACCGAGAGCAAACTACTTCCAAAGTATTCCTACAACATTTGAAACGGGAACCTTTTTTTTTTTTTCTTCTTTAAAACCCTTATCAGTCCACCAGACAGACAGACAGATAGACAGAGAACTAGCTAGCTTTAGAAGCGTTTGAGAGGACAGGACAGGACAGGAGAGGAGAGCGATCTCATGGAGAGCCTCCGCCTCATTCCTTTACATCATGGTTTCTACAATGGTGTGGGTGGGGGCCTTCATCAGCAGGCCCTTGTTCCCGTTGGGGTCCAGCGGGTAGGAGAGCTCCTTGAGGCCACGGTGGTCTGCAGGACGAGAGCTGGCCCCGCCGCGAACCGGGGCGGCAACTGCCTTGATCCTCTGCAGGAAGGAAGGAAGGAAGGAAGGAAGGAAGCGAGGATGGACAGAAGAATGAAAGAAATGAAGGAAGGAAGGAAAGGATGAAAGGAAGGAAGGAAGGATGGATTGGAGAAGTGTGAGAGAAGGACAAGTTAAAGGGGAGAGAACAGAGAGGAGGGAGGAGAGACAGAAGGGGAGAAGGAAAGTCCACAGAAGGAATGATAAAAAGGTAGGTGAAAGAGAGGAATGGAGTGAGCGGTAACGGAGAGGGGAGTGAGCAAAAGAGAGGGGAGATGGGATAGAAAAAATGCAACAAAAAAAAGAGATATGGGTGTAAGTTTATTTTTGTTGTTGATAAAAACTAATTGAATATAACCAACCCACAAAATAGCCATTTGAGGGGATTGATTTTTTTTTTTTTGCTCTTCAGTGGAACGAGCATCTCTGATCTGTACTAGAGCCGACAGGGGGAATCGATTAGTTGTCAACTATTAAATTAAACGGCAACTATTTTGATAATCGACTAACCGGTTTCTGTCATTTCTGTCAAACATTCTCTGATCCCAGCTTTATAAATGTGAATATTTTCTAGTTTCTTCTCTCCTCTGTGACAGTAAACTAAAATATCTGTGAGTTGTGGACATAACAAGAGTGATAGGTTTGGTATGTGTGCATGCAGACGTTTGAATGTATCTTATCTATTCTAAGGACTTTCTAGAGACCAGACAGTTTAAGATGATATGGTCTCACAGTAAAACCTAGCTTAGAATGGGCACAACTTTCACATAGAGGAATTGGAGCCAGGAATGTGAGAATCTATTAGGAGCACGTGCCATAAAAGGTGTAGTTTAAGAAGTAAACTGTTCCAACTGAAATAGATGTCTCATGCTGTGTAAGCACAAAAAGTGTTTAAAAGGTATTCATTCTGATGTACATGTGGTTCATCCTTGGGCAGACGTGTCTGTATGCTCATGGTTGTTCCAGTGTCATGAAAGTTTGTTCACTGTTTGAATAAAGCTGCACTTGATTTGTAATCATCGAACTGGTCGTCATCTTTGAGGTCTCCCAACATCATTTCTGAGTCATCACCCGATATCAAAGAGATTTCAGGACGTCGTCTTGGGCTTTGGGAAACTCTGATCCACATTTTTTTTTTTACCATTTTCTAACATTTTTACAGGCCAAACAACAAATCCATTAATCGAGAAAATAATTGACAGATTAAATCGACAATGAAAACAATGGTTAGTTGCAGCCCTAAACTGAACCAGCCTTAAAAACTAACTGTTTGAAGCTGCATAGCTACCAGACGGCTCCTCCACCCACCTCAATGAGTGGCCCATCAGATCGGATGATCTTGATGACAACCACCATGGGGATGCAGATCATGGAGGTCAGGGCCAGAGTCCAACCTATTCCGATGGCCCAGTCCGGATACTCGTAGACCTTGTTGTATGTCAGCGGCTTGTATTTGACCAAGGAGAAGATAAAGCAACCCTGGAGAGGAAGAGGAACACATGTTTCAACACAAATGTCAGCCTTTCAAAAAGGGATAGTTTCACATTTTGAAAGTAAGTACACAATATAACATGGTGGTAATGGCCCAAGGGTACCAATGTAGTATATCATTTATTCAAGTATGTTTCGAAGATATTCGGTTACACTTTACTTGAAGGTATCTACATAACAGTGACATGACACTGGCATGAACGTGTCATAAACATTATAAACAAGTCATTAACGTTTATGACGTAACGCGGTGTCATTCGCTTTTTGTCATGACAAGTTAGGGTTCATGTGTCATGACAGTGTCATGTGTTCATGTAGATACCTTCAAGTAAAGTGTTACAGGATATTCTTGTGTTTACATGCTGTGGAGACATTTTGGTAAAGCATTTATGCAAGGTTCAAGGCAAACTCTGTATATTGAATTTTAAGTTAATTTACTCAATTCAATTCAGTTTATGAAAGAAGGGGATAGTGCAATTTAACAAAAAAAAATTTATGTTTTCACATGGGTTAAAAATGACAGAATTAGCCAAAAAGGCTATTTATTTTTCTTTTATTGTAGTCCCCTGGCCTCGATATTAAAAAGTCTTTTTAACATACATATAAACCAGAAAGAAAGACACAAAAGCAGAGCACAACTTAAATACACAAAACGCAGCACCGAACCAAAAAGATTTATAAAAAAAAAAAGAAGCACAAAGCAAGGTGAAAACGACAGAGCACAGAGTACAAAGATTAGAAAAGACACAGCTGTTGAGAGCAATAAAAAGCAGTAGTGAATATATGAGGACAAAATAAAAAAGTATATATATGTTAAGATTGCAAACTAACAGAATTTATACATAATAAATAGTACAGTATATGCAATGACCATCCATATGTTTTAGCTGCTCAGTAAAAGACGTATTAGGGCTGCTCGATTATGGAAAATAATATAATCACTATTATTTGGGTCAATATTGAAATCACGATAATTTAACACAATGACTCGTTGACTTTTGGAAAGATGTTGCAATTATTGAACTTAAAAAACAGTGGAAAACGTTAAATAAATCAACAGTAAAACAAAAACAAAAAAAACTGAAATTTGCCTTTTCCCTTTTTTTTTTTTTTTTACTTTATTTTTTCATTCAGAACACAAGAGAAAAATAAAAAAACTTGCAAAACGTAATGAGCTAAAATAATTGTTTTTCTCGAATATTCTGTTTTTGTGATCATTGGGAGCCAAAATCATAATCACGATTCAATTTTGATTAATTGCACAGCCCTAAGACGTACGCGTGTTCAATTAGGGTCTGGGATTGAATTCCACTCTCGATTTAAAATGGCGACATGTCTCTTTAAGAAACATGTGACCATCGTGATGACACTTGTACAAGTTTCAGGAAGCAGAAGAATTGTATAAATAAAAAGAGGAAGAAGTCAAACCCTTGGTTACGGATTACTGTTTATTGCAATAAGAGCAGGCTCTTACCATGCACAGTAAAGGAGTGATGAAACTCCAGCTCCATTTCATCCAACGATTTGGTCTGTAGCCAAGCATGTCCTCAAGTGCATCATAGAAATTATCAACGCCTGGGAAGACAGTGAAATAATGATAATTATAAATACAGATTATTTTCTGCAAGTAAACACAATGCACCAGGACTGATCTTTTTTTTTTATTTAAACAAACAATAGGCAAGGCAAGATTATTGTTTTCATAAAAACACAGATGCAATACAAAGTGCTTTACACAGGGAATAAAAAAATGACATAATGAAGAGGGAAATAAAATAAAGAACTTAGAAAATAAGTTTGCAATGCAGAAAATGAATCAACCAAAAATCACAGAGAGTAACAATTAATTTAGGTGTCCAATCTTGGATGGCTTGTGCATGGATGATTTTCAGCTACAATGTTTTAATACTTAGATGTACTCTTGGTTCAGCAGATTTAGTGTATACTTCATAAAGTTCCAACAATGGACTTAGCCTGTTTTTACCTCGACACAATTCAGAAAAAGGTTGTCCTAAAAGTTCCTGTCTTTTGCAAGTCCACAGTAAGCTGTATCCCATGTTCCATGAAAACTACGGTGTTGGAAAAAGGTATACAAAACCTTCTAGTTAGGGACGTAATACACTCAAGTCACGAATCGATTCAATTCACGATTTTAAGTTCGCGATACAAATTTCTCACGATTTCTTTAACAGAATGACCTGAACCTGACAAATGACTGAAAATATTCCTTCATTTATTTAAACTGTGCAAGGCAACAGATGTGTCCGCTTATCAAAAGTGCAACTGAAAAATTAATTATATAAAACAAATCCCACATCCAGGTAACTAAATAAATAGAAAAATAATATCTTAAAATGAATAAACTAAGAAGATACACTGAGGTCTGAAGTTAGACAAATGAAAAAGTAGATCACGCCCTAGGCCGTTTAAAAATTGCATCGCGATTCATTTTTCATAAAAAAATATTGTCTGTGTGTTGTAATCTTTACACATTTATATCGATTTTGTTGTCCAGATTTTTTTGGATGGGCTTTTTACTTTTTTAGAGGAAAAGGGGATGACAGCAGCATGCAGCAAAGGGCCGCAGGTCGGACTCAAACCCGGGCTGCTGCATTCATTGGGGCGCACACTCTACTGGGTAAGCTAGAGTTCGCCCATAGACTGTATAATATTAATGGACAAAGCATCCAGTTCAGTGGAGTGCTGCAAATGCGGAAGTGCCTTAAACCTGCATTCCATCTGAATCCCAGCAGGGGGCGACACGTGCGGTTGCAAAAGGTGGTCGGTTTCTGTATAAGTCTATGAGTAAGTGACCCACTTCTCACTTGATTTATTACCTCATAAAACATGTTCATAATTAGTTTATGGTCTCAATCGCAAGTTATAAGTCTTCTGCAATACAGAATGAGGTTCATTCTTTTAATTATGGGCTCGTTAAAATCAGTGATAAAGCAGGGGGTGTTTTAGGGTGTGGCTATGATGCGATTGCCAGTGAAAGCGTGTAACGTAACGTGGCTCCTCCCTCACTCCTCCCTCTCGTCTTAAATCGTCACATCCGCAACCAGGATGGCTGCGCCCGTAGCGGCAAACTCGACGACTCATAGCAGAGCTCCACAAACCAACGGGTGACGTCACACATGCTCTGTCCACTAATGTTAACAGTCTATGAGTTCGTTCCATTTGCATCGATTTTTAACCGATTCATGGTGCATCGTTACATCCCTACTTCTTTTATTTGCAGTTGCACTACCAGCAATTGGTCTGATAAGGCAGCTTTGCTGTCTCTAAATGGACGGTGCTGTGATACAGCCATCTAGGGATCTATGCAGGCTCTTTGAGAGTGCAAAAAGGCAGCCGGACATCAACGTCAGTGTATGGAGACATTACAAGGCAATACATTAGAAGCATTCACTTCCTGTGCACTAGTAAGTTATTAAGTATACATCCTACAGGCTCACAATATTTAGTTATATTTGGAAGCATGGTACTCACCATAAACCCAGGCAACAGCTATACATTCAAAGAATGCCACCCACAGAAGGCACACACCGCTAGCTGCATAGTAATCAAACAGCTGGAAAACATACATGCCACCCTGCAGACAGACACACAGACAAACAGGCTTTAAAATCAGGTTTTTTCCTTAAGTACATATATCAGGCAATGTTTTCATGTCACGTTAAATATTAAAAACCTGTGCAGGGTCTATATTCTTGTGCCTTTCAGTGCATACAATTTCAGTTTAGCCTTCCTCAATACACTGAGCTTCAGGAACACTCACTAAAGTGCAAGGGCTTGTAAATAAAACATGGGATTCTTGAAAGATCATATAATGATCATTGAAATATGTAAAACGGGGACATTTTCAAGACTTTAACATGACCAAATGTGAGCAGCCGACGTGTGTGTGCGTGTGTGTGTGTGTGTGTGTGTGTGTGTGTGTGTGTGTCTGTCTGTGTCTGTCCAGTGTGAAAACTGTTTTAACAATCATGGGAATCCTATACTTGAACCAGGCCACCGCAGCCATAAAACGACGTTGTCATGGGAACGACAGAAGGAGACACAGAGAGAGAGAGAGAGAGAGAGAGAGAGAGAGAGAGAGAGAGAGAGAGAGAGAGAGAGAGAGAGAGAGCCGCGGGCAGAATATAGAATGACTGAATGAGTGAGAAGGTTGAATGTTGTGTGAGACCAGGTTTGCATAGGGATGGGAGGATGAGTTATGGATGAAGAAAGGAGTGATGAAAGAAGGAGAGCGGAGAGTGTGAGATTAAGTCCGGGAATTGGAGACATTGGATGGACAGAAACACGTTTCACCATAAACAAACAACAAAAATGTCTAATTTGCTCTTTTGTACCATAACTGATTCAACCTACAGAGATTTCATCTAAGCGTTTCAGGTTTTAAAGTATGTTTTTCACTGGGGAAAAAGCCTGTAGCCCTCAGGGGAAATTGGTTTTATTTTTTTTTCACAGAGGGATTTATGCTAACTACATTGTGTAACCCAGCAGTTCCAGTCAAGATAGTTATCTGGTCTTACTCATTTTATAATCTCATAGTTTTGGCACATAGACAGCCTCTATATGACATGCTGGTTTGTTTGACGTAATGGAGTTTGGCTGTCATTCAAGGGAACATGTCTACACGTTTCTTTCCAAAGTGCCCAATCACAGAAGCAACAGTGTGACAAATTGTCTCGGTCTTGGAGAGGTCTCTTACAGAAGATGGACGGGCAAAATCAAATATGTAATGCCAATGGTCCAAATTTTGACAAAGGAAATTGGGGTTTCAACCATTTTGGCACTGGATTCTAGGGTGTCAAAACACTCAATATGTTGAATTTCAGTTTGGCACATTGGTAGCCATGTTGTAATTCTGATTGAATATTAGGCTCTAATTACATTCAATCTCCTTTTAAACTGCTGTGTGGACACACAACCAAGTCTGTCAAGTATGTCCAACTTTGAGTAGCCTCAATTAATAGACCTTTTTCACAGCAGACTGTGCTATGCTAGGACTTAACACGAATAGCGCAGGTAAAACAAATTACTTGGGATTTGGTGTCATTTTGTGTCCTGCTGAGCCACACTGAGCCAGCATCAAAATACACATAAATATTTGTACAATACAAAGACATAAAACGTTTGTTTAAAGAAGCCCAGGGTTTGGATTCAATGTAAGGGATTCCCTCTGCCATTTTCAATTCACCTTCAACATTCACAATTCATGTAAAAGACATTAGTGCACTTTTCCCCTCAATGTAAACATCACTACACAGTTAATTAAGTAGGAACAGGTCTTGTAGGCATACCAGCGAACTTATGACAGTAACACTTGTATGCGACAAGTCAACATGTCCACAGTGAGAAGGGTCTATTGGTACAGGGCAACTGTTGGGAGGATGATACATCACAACGATGGGTCTGTATGAATCAACGTGGAGGAAATGTTGATTTTATTCTCCAGAGAATTATGGGTGGGAATCACCAGAGGCCTTACGATACGATATCATCACAATACTTATGTCACGATAAGATATTATTGCGATTTTAAAACATATTGCAATATTCTGAGATATATTGTAAATCATTAACTTTTTTCCAACTTCAAATTGTTCCCAATTTCAAATTATGTCCCCAAAATGGGCTTTTGTCAAACTTTGTCAACATCTGTTTTATCTAAAATGATAAATTTCTCGGTTTGTTCATCTCACTTGCAAAATCAGATTGTCAAGCAGACAAACCAAACAAACCAAAACATATATGATAAAAGATACTTGGCGTCTGTGTATCGATACAGTATTGCCACAGAAAATATTGAGATACTATGCTGCATCGATTTTTTCCCCCACCCCTACAGAGAATGAACATGGGGGACGCAAACAGGAAGAAGGTTTGAGAAACAAAAAGAGTTTGACAGAGGAGAGAACAAGGCAGAAGAATTCTAGAGAAGGAGGAGAGAAGCGAAGAGAGAGGAGATGAAGGACAGGAATAAGACATGATGAGAAACAGGGGAAAACAGACAAGAGATAGAAATAGGACTGAAGGAGTAATAAGAGGAAGATTTGGAAAAAGCTAAGTCAGGTCTACAGTATCTATTAATACCAGAGGTTTGATGGGAAGTTCTCATGACTTGACAGTATAAATAGCCCCCTGTCATCTCCCCAGGGACCGACTTTAATAGCTGCATGAACACTGTTGTCCCTGGAGTATTGAGCTGTTGGATGGAGCCTGAAATGAGGCCAGCAGCCATAGTTACAATATCAACATGTGCTGTGTGCATGATAATACTTTATAAATGATGTATATGTGATAGACAAGTATATCCACAATGCTGCCCTCTCCTTAATAGAGACAGAGCACATTTAGGTCCCGCCCACACCGGATGGGGAAAACAACTCCTCGTTCTCCATTGACTTGTACTGCGTAAAGTTAAGGTGCCTCTCCGTCAGTTCTGTCTGCAAACAACAGAAAAATGCCTAAAAGCTGCTGTGTGGTAAGATGCATTACCAACATGGTAAAGAACCCATACGTTTAGTTTTTATAAGCGGTCGAATCGAAAAACTGAGCTTTTAGGAAGACAAAAGTGGATACAGGCGTGAGGAAAGGGGAGACCCCTAACCTAACGACATGCCCAATGTTAGTTTGCAAGCAAGCATTTTGTTATCAAGTTAAATATCCAAATGTCAGTGTTAGACTAACTATAATTCTGTAAGTCAAGCTTACTATTATGTCTGTAAGTGCCTTAGCTTGCTAATCATTAGCTTACTAACAGCTAACTTGTCCTCTCGGTTAGACAAGGGGTGCTAAAATAATCCGTTGACATTTGTAAATCGGATGCCTTTAGTTAGCTACAGGCACTTGGTTGCATATGGTGGCGCCGATTGTTTTCCCCTCCGGTGGGCATGGCTTTCAGAGTATGACAATATGCGCTCGGTCTCTGTGGCTTGGTGTTGTTACCTTGGTAACCATGGTAAGTCCAAGCAGGTAGCTGATGCAGCAGATGATAGCGATGAAGATCTCTCTGCGGTAACCCTTCCTTAGGAAGGACGGATACAGATCCACCAGTGATGTGATCTGCCCTTCCACCTCCACAAACTGCAGGGGGACACAGAGACAGTGGTGTTACCAAAAATATAAAATAAGATGGATAAAGATCCACTAACAACATTATCTTTATTTATTTATTTTATCAGAACAATGCACATTAACATTTCTGGAAATGTGCCAGTGTTAGCGATATGGATAATGTTGTTCGGAGCCACTGCATTTGGTTAAAGCAGCTTTTAATGTATTTATTGTGGGAAAGTTGAGTAATTAACACCACCCACTCACACAAAGAATGTGGATTATGTGGAGGGGAGGTGACCCTGACTATTTTTGTCAATGTAATGCAAGATACAATGTCAGAAATTCTTTTTTCTTGCATCTGTAAATCCGCCAGTATGTTGGTATGATGCATGTTGGTTTCTTCATGTAGGTTAATCCGACTTTGGTTTATCAGAAAAAAAAAAGAAAAATCTGTGCGTTTACTTCAAAATGCACAGAAACACACATTTTCAGAAAATAAAATACGCTGCAGGAGGCTTGTTTAAACACCCTTTAAGTTTGTGCACAGGCTTCTACCGTTGTGTGTTGCTCATGTGAACCTCAATAACAGCCATGAGTGTTATCACCACATCCCTTAGCGCCCAGGCTCCTGCAGCTCCAACAGCTGTAAATGTGTGAAAGTTGTTTCATGTTTCTGCTCACCTGACTGTCGAGGCCCAGCAGCAGCAGCATAATGAAGAAGAGAATTGCCCAGACTGTAGGAAAAGGCATCATGGAAACAGCTTTAGGGTAGGCAATGAACGCCAGGCCTGGGCCTAAAGAGGAGAAGGGGTTGGGGGGGGGGGGGTTGGGGGTGAGAGCAGACAGAGGGGGATGGGGGAGGCAACATTAGTATCACGGTAAGCTCATCTGATCTGCCTCCCTGTGGGAAGAGAAAAAACCCAAACATTGGAGATGCAAAACCGGCTATGAATGCACGATTAAAACTGGGCTACAACATGGAATATAGAGGTTTATGTACTATGTATTTGTATGCAGCTAGGTGTTGTCAATAAATAGGGATTAAGTATGTCTAACACACATCTTTACTTACCCGTGACTTCCTTTGGAAACATTACTTACGCAGTTAACAAATGACACCATATCAAAACATTGAAAATGACATATTACAAGGAAAACTTAGAATATTATAATAATGGAAAACAGAACAATAACAAAGAACATGTAGCGTATAACATGTGATGTAAATTATGAGTATCGTGTAACTGCATCTCTGTGGAAGTAAGTCATAAGAGAAGTTGAGAAGCATGTCCAGCATGTACTAGTTTTATATGTTGTGTGGAGTTAACAAAAAGACTGTAGATCGCAGTAAACATTGCAGAAATGTAATGATATAATTAACCTACTTTTGCTTGATTCACCTTTCCAGGCAGCTGAAAGACAATCAACTGCTAGAAAAAGGTAAATCAAGTGCATCTTGGTTTCTCAAAATATTTTTATTTTTAAGTATATCAACACCTACAGTACGTCACTCTAGCCATTTTGCATCCCTGACTGAATTAAGCATGGTCCTCTCTATGAGGAAGCAAAATGGCCATAGCAAAATAGCAGCAGATGGCAGAGGCTTTTTTTTCTGCAGTCTAATTTGACATTGATGCTAAATTGGGAACTGTAAAACAGAAGTTAAGAAACAAGGAAACAGCCATGACAGCAATACAGTATTGCAGCTGATAGCAAGGTACTAAAGTATGTTCAGGTTTTTATTTTTGCAAATTATGACAAGGCATCCAACCAAACACCGTGTTGACTCGAAAAATAGTACCAACATCCATTTCCTGAGATGGGAAATTCTAGCAGGTTATTAAATATATAAAAAAAAAAAAAAAGGTAATTTTGTTCTTTTTTGTAACCTCTATTTTCTCATGCATTGGTGTCCAAGTGACTAATGTGAACAAAAATCTTTGAAATTGGTCCAGTATCGAAGGAGAACGCTGAAACCGGCAGACAGCGAACTGGGCTGCACTGTAATTACATAGGGGTTGTGTATCGTCAAATTTGTTTACTAAAAGTGTTGTTTTTGCCAAGACAGGCTCAGATTATTATTCTAAGTGAAAGGTTCCCTGCAGATATACACCCTTTTATTAAAAAGAGTACGTAAGAGTATCCTTAGAAACCTCCCTGAAATCGCTATCACCAAAGTCACCAGACTCCATTTAAATAAACAATACTTTTACTGGTATAGAGCCAGCATTTTTTTCACATGTAAATGGGTGCGTTAAGGGTTTATTTCAACCAAACCAGAGTGCTGATTGTTCGGACAGTGGAAAGACGAACCGAGACGGCTTTTGACAGTTAGCGATTTTGGGGATTTCTTGTTAAACAAAAAGGATCTTACTCTTTAACAGAAAGGTCCATCTCTGTAGGGAACCTTCCCATAATGTTGTCAGACACTTAGAATAATAATCTGAATCTGTCAGTCGCAAAACAAGTGATTTCATGGACGTAAATTGAAGGTACGCAATTGCCCAATAACTTACATTGTAGCTAGTTTCGCCGCTGCTGACTGCAGCGGTCTTGTTTAATAGTGAACCAATTTCAGAGATTGTCCAAGGATACCAAGAATCCAGGTTGAAAAAAAGAACAAGTTACCCTTTATCTCATGAGATCCACATCCAACAGTGTGATAAATCATAACTTGACTGTCAAAACATAAAATACTACTTACTAAAACCTACGTTTTTATATATTTCTTTTTTAGTATAGTCCTGGGTCTACAGAAGCCGTTGCATGTGTGCTTATATTGCACTCTCATGCTGATAACTTTCATTCCTCTGTCAGGTAAATCAGAAACAAGCAGTCGCAGTTAAGGCAGGCTTACTTGTGATGTTCCCAAATGTTCGGTAAATCTATTCACAGCACATGGACACTCTTTTTCAAGCTGGAAAATTACCTCTTAATTAGCAACTGCACAACGGTGCAATTGGCTCTAAATATTGAGTTTTTCTTTGGGCCCTCTGCAGTGTAAAGATGTTTGAACTGGGATTTGTCCGTCCATAGTATATTCCAATAGTGCTAACCCCAGACTAACCTTGTATTTCTATTGCTCTGTCTAGTTCCTCTGATATACTCTTCTAATCTTTGGTCACCTGAGAAACACCAACCCACTCGCCAAACACAACGTTGATACTGGATAATTCTGCTAGAAATTTATTTGGCACTGGACTCAAATTGGAGACTAAAGAATTGTCCAATATTCGTATCGACTGGGCTGGCAGCATGGACAATGTTTAAAGTCTAATCAAAATTTTATTTTGTTAAACTGGATAATCTCGGGGCAATAGATGAAGCCTAAATTTCACAAAAGAATTTGACGCTAACAACATCATTGTTCTGTAATCAGCAAAAATTAAAAGTTTTAAGTTTGTGTCTCATTTGACGTCAAACAAGATGTCTTATGTCTTAAGGGTGTAACGGAAGCATGTAAAATCCAGAAAAGAGGAGATTTCCAAACAAGGCCCAATTGTGGTTCTAGAAAAAAACTGTTCATCAGTCAATCACTGAGTGTATTTTTTAAAGAACAAACCAACATCAATTTTTGTCTTCTCTGCGACATGAAAAACAAGCTTAAATGAAAAAAAGTGTGACGTCCAGCTTAAACTGGGCTATGTATGTAATAGTTCAAATCAATGGAAATTATGTTGGGACTTAGGGTTACATGAAACCTTTACAAAAACACCTCAGGCTCATGTGATCATGAACACTCATGTTATTTAACTTCTTCCTTTGCTGAAATGTTAAGTAGTTCATGTTTACCATGGAGTTTTGTGATTTGGTTAGTTATTTAATGGGTGTGGGCCCTAACAAATTACAAAAAGATGAAGTTGCCAGTTATATTAAAAAAAAAAAAACTTTTGTAGAAACAATAACCCCATATGCCAATTTGGCACTCAAATAGATAGGAGCCACAGCAATGGTGACGTCAGTTTGTCACATGTAGGAACCTTTCGGGACCAGAATTGGGATAGCACGTTAAAGCTTCTGGCACAAGATGCACACAGCTAGTTCTAAGGGTAAATTCTAGCTTATTTTTTAATGTCGCTCTCTTCAAAAACCAAAATCATTTTTGCAACATCTCTATCTTAGCCCTAATCCATCCAACTTGCTTTACTTGAATGATGCGCTAACAAACCGATCAAATAGGTTAATATTTTCTCACATTCTGCTTTTGTCAAGTAGTGTTTGATTGCGGAAACTTCCATATTCCGACTGCCGTCATTTGAAATCCATTTAAATCTATTTAATACCAAGTTACCATTCAAGTCTAAAAACAAACATATTGGCTAATTCTCTTTAGGGATTCGTTGCGGTTTTTCTTTGCATTTACTGTTGTTCAATTTGTTATCCAGGAAGCAGCGCCCACCATCACTGCCACCTTTACAGAACCCTCGTACCTGACTCTGCCACATCAGCAATGTCCACCCCTTGCTCTTGTGCCATGAAGCCCAGGACGGAAAATATTGCGAAGCCAGACACAAAACTGGTACCACTGTTGAGGGCTCCCAGCAGCAAACAGTCCCTATGTCACACATATGTCATGAGGAGGATTTGTTAATGAACACACAAGGATCCCTTCACTTCCCGCTCTCCACTACCGCTAACCCCCTCACTGAAAACTGATTCCTCACCTGTAGCAATTGTATTTGTACTTGTTGTAGCTCCCCAAGGATGTCATGGCGCCCAAACAGATGGCATAGGAGAAGAAGATCTGGGTGCCGGCATCAATCCACACCTGTCAAGTAGGGGGGCAAGAGTGGGGACAGAAAGGCTGAGGCCTGCTGATGACGGGAAGCACAGGGCATGCATAGAGAAGCTAGAAGCTAGAGGGGCGGGTTAGGGTTAGGGTTTGGAAACCTGCCTCATTTAGTACGGTTGAAGCACACTAGAGTTTTCCCCCTTGGTGCGGTTCATTTGGTCAGGTTAGAAGGCAGCAATCGCACTCGAATACGAACCAAAAGCAGACTAAACAAGCGTACCAAGACCACCTTGATGAGGTGGTCTCAATAAGCTTTCAAACAAACTCTGGAGCGGGTTGTTTGCGGTGATGATGATCCGACCTCGAACCGCACCGACTATGTGTACTCCGCAAGTCTGAGCTAAATATCTCCTGTAGTCAGGTGTGCTTTACAATCTGTGATACAGCAGAGCAGCAAATGCAATGTTTCTCTCACAGAAATACAGTAGATTGCGGTCACTAGTATTTCCCTGGTCAAATTAGCCGCCACTAAAGTTGGAGACAGAGCAACGTGTCGTTGAGTAGTCATAGTAGTGTAGCTCGCGAAACAATGTCTGAAAAATTATTTAAATAAAATTAGCTGGTTTGACTATGGAGATGGAAGAAATACACACTAGTCCAGAACACAGGACCTTCTTCCTGTATTTACTTTCTTGCTCCCGCCCGAGACACATCTGACTGAAAAGCGTAGTGAACGTTCGTGATTTGTAATGACGCATTTTGGTACGCTTGGCTTTTTCTCCGTGGCTAACGAAACCAAAACAATGGGAACACGTTCCAAGACTCATTAACTGATTTGGACCAGAGCATACAAACTATAGGTGTGAAAATGCCCTAAGTTGTGGGTAACACTAATATGGACTAGGGAAGTCGGGTAGAAAATCTAGCGCAGTAATTCTGTTGTGACTAAACTATACCTGAAGGTTATAAGGGGTTAAGGGTTTTCTCACTCAGACAGCACAGGGGCACCTACCTCTGGGTCCTTCAGACGAGCGAGGTCAGGGTACAGGTAGAACTTGATGCCCGCAGCAGCACCGGGCAGTGTTACGCCACGAATCAACAGCACGATGAGCATGACAAATGGGAACGTGGCTGTGATGTAGACCACCTTAGGGAGATCACAATGCAGAAAAGCAAAGTCACCCATCATGGAAACACTCCTCCAGTTTGTATTATTCTACAGAGGAAGGCTATTAGTTGCAACTTGAGTTTCAAATATGTTTTGCTTTGGTCATGACATAAATGTCATGTTTGTTATTTGGTCTACTAGCTATCTTTAATGTCATTACAGGGAATTTTGTTTGATAAATGTGTGAACTCCTCTTGGATTAGGACCAAGACCACAGGCTGTCCCTTAGATCAATAGCAGTGTATCAGTATCTGTTATTTGGAAAGCAGTGACCACATTTGGCCTTGCCAGAGTGACTTTATTACAAGAGTTACAACTTGGAGCAACCAGAGAGCATACGTCAGGCTAGACCAATCAATAAATAGTGTTGAGGTTATATAAAGAGCAGTCTAGGATTGATGGAGCTGCCTCTGGTCTCGGGTGAGTTGTTGATGTTGTTGTAGAAGCAATTGAACAAGGTCTGAAATGTTCCCTTTATGCATTTATCCAAGCGTACATCCATCTGTACATCTTCTGTGAGAAAATACAACAGCAGAGTGTAGCCAAATGTTGCCCTGACAGTATTCTATTCTTCCTCCTAGAAGAAAAGGAACTCCTTTTTGTACAACCTTGTCTAATTAATGATCTCAGAACCCTTTAAAAACACATCAGCTATGACTATTTGCTTTGCTATTGTTGTCGCTCTTTAAATTATTTTGATGTAAGGGCTAAAACAAGATTATTCCATTTATTAAACAGCCCACCCAGGCCTTCAGAAAATCTTTAATTTCTCTGCACTAAGTTTGAACATAGCCCCTATTGTTCTCTTGGTAAGACCTAAAAAAAAAGTGTGAAAGAGTCATATGAGAATCACCTTGTCATGGTTTATGGCATGTCATTGTGATTCAGCAATGATGCAAGTAGACAAGTCAGTTCTTGCATTTATTTTAAGTTCAGCGAGCCAAAAAGGAACTTTATCTTGTTCCTCTAAATTAACAGTGCAAAACACAATCAGTAATAAACTAGAACTACCGCCTTGAGGTTGTTTGCCTCCACCAACCAGTCAAGTTGCAGTTTACATTGATGTCTGTCCAGACTCATATACTATATTTAGTGAAGACTTTAAAGCAATTTAATAAAAGACATTAAGCCTATGTTTTTGTGTAACATGGACGCTTAACACACATCTTCAACCTGGCAGCACCGAAGACAATCACCACAGTTTCAAGGTGGGGCACCTAAGATTAGTGTCACCTGTAGAGTATCAGACTAAATGTCCTCCCTTCTGTTCCTGAGTTACGGCGTTGAATAAAGAAGTGTTTTTGTGTTTTTGCAGAACTCTATGATGTCACAGTCAAGTTGACCTTTTGGATATAAAATGTTTTATCGTATCAGACATTTGTGTGAAATGTTGTCATAATTAGCATAGGAATTCTTGAGTTATGGCCAAAAATGCAATTTGTGAGGTCACAGTGACCTTACCCAAAGTGGTTGTTAGTGCCACATTTGACAAAATTCCCCCCAAGGCATTCCCTAAGATATTGCGTTCATGAGAATGGGACTGATGGACGGACAACCCAAAAATATAATGCCTCCGGCCCAGGCTGTCTAGGGTTGAGTAGCATTTTTTTTTTTGCTGATACTAGTGCTAAAATTATACTTTTAAAATGGTTCCGGTGCCTAAACGTTGCCTGAACCGATAATACAAAGAGCACGAAATGACAGTCTGTGACATTAAAGAACGGCTTGTTTTAAGGCCATATGGTCAAATTTAAACATTGAATTTACCATGGGCTTATGAGGTGCAATTGAATGCACTATTAAGTCTGGTGTTGATTCTCCGACAACTCTGACTATGGGAATGGCCATGGTGCAGCTAGTTTAACGTTACTTTGTGTTTAGCTGCAGACTGTTGTATCTCCTGATATTGGAATCCCTTCCAGTCAAATACAGCCATTCGTTTAGCTGTCAGCATTTTAATTGTGTTTTAACAGTAGGCTAATGTTACCTGCTGCCAAATGCAGTGTCAACTAGTGTCCGATGCAATGAGGCTTCTGTTGCCTCTAACATCCGTTTCAGAGTACCAAAGGGCAGCACAGGCATTTAAGTAGCACCGCAATGAGGCACTGAAATCTGTGTTGTCATTCGATCTGGTAGATACTGGTTGTTTAGGAACTGGGGCCATATTGGCACTGGTTTTGGTAACCAATCCTACGGCTGTCGCTGGCACAGAGTCATAAAAACAAAAAATACAGGATAGTATAGGATAACAGAAACTTATATTTACCTTGCCAGTGGACTTGACTCCCTTCCAGATGCAGAAGAAGCAGATGACCCAGACGAGCAGTAAACACAGAGCCAGGTCCCATTTAACAGGACCAATATCCTCTATACCACTGGTGATACCCAGCACATTATGTCTGAAACATAAAAGGAAAGCTCTGTAAGTGTGTGGGTCCATCTGTGCAACTCAGTCACAGCACTTCATGACATGTTGACAAAAAGACAATTACACCAATTTCAAGTTAATCAAGTGGGCGTTTTGGACCAAACTACTGATGTTTGAGCTACTTCCCGTGTCCTTTCGACAACTGAAAAGGTTGTCTTTGGCAGGGGTCTTCAACCACACTGCCTGCTAAATGTTTGAGATAATAAAATCTAACAACCCTGCAGTCTTTGGTATTCGTCCGTTTTCCTTTATTAGTCTCTCCGACTGCCAGCCAATCAAATCAAAGCAAAAACAAAGCCTCTGTATTAAGGTTCCTTAATGTCTGTCTTGGCCTACACATAGTTGTAGGTTACCCTATAGAAGACATATAGAATGTAACTAACCATGACACATTACATGACATAACATGAAAACGTGTAGTTATGTAAGTGAGCATTCATGCATGTGTGCTCTTATGTAACTCACTCCCAGAACTCGGTGACGGGGGAGGTGAAGTTGGTGGCGTTGGCGGCCAGCCATAGGGATTTGTTCTTGCGGTAGGTGTCCTCAATGCAGCGATCGGTGTTCCAGGACTGATTGCACTTGGCCCAGGGCAGCTCCGGCTGAAAACACTGAAACGCATACAAAAAAATTGCGTCGTTACATTAGAGGACAACTTAGCTTTGTGCCATGCTTGCACAACTCAAGTTTAAGTTGTTTCAGATCATTGACTAAGTACAGCTTCTCTTTTTGTCGAAGGTAGGTGAACCTGGCCTAAGTGTAATACACTCTAAGGCCCGAAACATGATCCACGCAATTATGTGAACGCCTAGCCCAGCTGGCACCGACGCGCGTCCCTAGTGAACATACTGAACGTTCGCCTGTGCAGTTAACCAACATCTTTAAGGGGGCTAATCAGAGCATTTCCATCAGGCCCTAAGGAAGTGCACCAGGCTTTGAAGCAAATTAAACATAGTGCCTAAACAGTGGAATTACAACTCCCAGCCCGTCACGGGACGCCCCTCTGGCCCAAAAGTACTCAGCCAGCGGAGGACTCTAGAACGTCTGCTCACAATACGGATGCAGCACCAGTGGAATGAACGGGGCTCTGCCGCGAACGCTGTATCCAGTTCTTATTATACATCCACGGTTTATGTGACCACAATCAAACATAGCATCTGTGGAGGGGCGTGTACTGCTATGCTTTCTGCAAACAAGGAAGAAACAAGAAACCATAGATGATGGCATGTATGACTGAATAATTAGGTGAGGAAGTGTACCGATGCCAGTATACCAGAAATGTTCAGCTAGATATAGATATATGCACACTTTTTTAAAACTCAATACACACATACACTTTTTTGAGGGAGGTATGATAAGCTGTGAAGTTATTGATTTGAAACTTGATGCTATGACCTTATACACAAAAACACACATATATTATTTATACAGACACATTTACACTCTCTTTTTCATTTATTTGCAAATTCAAAAGTAGTTTTTATATGAACCAACCTTGGTTCATGGGCTTGGAAATTATGATTTACTTCGATGAACTATTCATTTTACTCCAGACACTAAAAAAAAAAAAAAGTGTTTCTACAAGACTGACATTCCAGCGAGTGAGTGCGTAGGGGGTCGAGATTTAGAAGTCACACTGCCCTGACAAAAATCCTTCAGTATTTCTACAATGGAAGTCATTTATGAGGGAAATGAGAGAAAATAAATCTAAGTTTTTTTTTTTATTGCCATCAGAGTTTCTTTTTTCCAAACCTACCTGGAACAGGTAGTAGAGGCCCCAGGCCAGGATGACAATGTAGTAGATATTCAGCAGGGACACGATCACGACTGAGGCATAACCAATACCTGGAGAATGGGAGAGAGGTCAAAGTGATGATACAAGAAGACGTCAACAGTCCAGTGAAATGGCCAAAGCGACTGAAGGTTACTAAACTTTGTGGCAGGTATCTGCCTGGCAGCAGAAAAGATGGCAAAAGACATTTGTTTATATAAAAGTACATAAAAAACTAAACTGAACCCTCTTTTAAATAACATATACTATTTAAATGTAAAAATACAACATCTGGAACTTTCCCTATGTCCACATGTGAATGATTGATGACTGACATTGTCAATTCCTTCAAAAAACAACAACAATTTTCATCATATTAGTCCCTGTAGTGTCACATTTTGAGTAACAGTACGATTTTTAGTGCTGGATTTTGACTGGCCATAAAACAGTGACAACAGTAATGTGACAGTACTAGGTTCAAGATCTAGGTCTACAGCAATCATGTTTTAGTGGTTTTAACCTTCAATGGAGTTATCTAGCCTTGAGATAGTGCTGATGGTAAACACAGGATCCGGGCTGTGTGTGTTTGTGTGTAGATGTGTTCCTACTACACAAGGATATAAAGATAAGAAAATGGGGACGAACAGGTGTAGGAGTTGGTATTTGGGTCAAGATTTGGACAAGGATTAGGTTTTAGGTTAAAGGTTAAGTAATGAATGAGGTCCTTATAAGTATATTAGTACAGACTTGTGTGTGTGTGTGTTTGTGCTGTCAGCACACACTGCTGACAGAGCCCACTCATCCAAATTAATGTCCTTCAATGTCATTGGCCATCTGTGTGTGTGTGTGTGCGCACGTTGGTCTTTATGAACTGTCCGCATGAATTTGAGAGTGTGTCTCTGTGTGTATGAACTATTTCACCATAGGATCATGTCTTTTTATTCACTCAGATAATGTGACACACACACACACACACACACACACACACACACACACACACACACACACACACACACACACACACACACACACACACACACACACACACACACACACACACACACACACACACACACACACACACACAGCTGATCAAACAAACAGTTGCGTCCGCCTCCATGATGTCATCTCTCTTGCTCACCGCTGACCTCGGCTGACCTCGCTCAGTCTGTTTACATTTACAACTGATCCTTTAAACGCACATTACCACTGTAAAAAATGTAATGTTACACTTCACACACGACGATGATTCCCAGAGGGATCTGGAAGAATAAAGTATCGTTGGAGGATTGAGAAGAAATGGTTGTCTGTACTATTGTTTAGTGTCAGGGTAGTCTCGCATTGCCAGACCTTCCTCCACAGGTCTGGCTAGTTCACACAGCATTCTGGGATGGGAGAGAAACGTGCTCTGGTTTATTGGCATTTCTTTAAACCAATCACAATCGTCTTGGGCGGTGCTAAGCCCCAGACACAATTAAGGTGCCTCTGCAAAATAGCCTCGGGAAGGTTAGGTTAGCTTCTTTTGGTGGAACATGTGTACGTTCAAAAGTTGTATGGGGGAGTCCATAAGACGCAAATTGTACAAAAATAAAAAATAACTAGAAAAAAACATTGGTTACAGAGATACATGTATGTTTTAAAGGGCAGTTTAATATTTTCAACAGAGCCCGCCTCTCTAATATCTTTGGGGAGGCTGTTCCACAGTTTAGGTAGCCTGGTTGACACCAGACCCTTCTCAGCTGTAACTGAGAGTGGGTCTGGGAAAGGTTCATTGACACTTCATTTCCAAAGGGGCGTCCCCAACGGACGCCGCTCAAATGCCTCTGGGCGCAATTGGATAGTCCTTCAACCAATCAGACCAACGACCCAGGTGACGCTGCTCTCGGTAGCAGTCCCGTTGAATGTAAACAAAAAGCAGCTCGCTGTCGTTGCGCTGTCATCATCGCGTAAAGCCCGCCTCAACGGTTGTGATTGGTACCTCGATTTTGGGGACATTGGAAATGGGTTTGAATGGGCTCTTCTCCAGACTGACTTGCAGAGCAAATCTCAAATTTGCCGGAAGTTCGTCAGGATTTACCCAGGCTACAGTTTAGGAGTAGATCTCCAAAAAACTGCAATTTTCTCTCTTTCTTGTGGTTTTAAGTACCTTTAAAAAAAATAAATAAAAAAAAAATAAAAAAATCAGCAGAAGAGGATCTAAGGGCTTGTTACGGATTGTAGGAAGGCAGGGAATCTGTGATGTAGTCCGGTCTTAAGCCGCCGAGAGCCTTATATACAAGTATAACTTTAAAATCAATTCTAGAGGACACGGAGCCAATGCGGTGTAGCTAAGACGGAGTAATGTCTTCGCTGTTCTTTCGTATTGTTAGCAGTCCAAGCAGCAAAGTACTGTATAAATTGCAGCTCAACAATCACAATGTGTGTCTCCGCCATTACCTATTTGTGCATGTTAGATGCAAGAGTCTGTTCCAGTTTAGATAATCAAATCATGCAGTCATACAGTGTGTGGTATTTACCAATTCGCTCTCTGATCCAGACCCTCAAATGGAATTACTTTATTTGCCAGAATAATTTTTCATCAATCAAATTAGTTTGAAAAAGTGTGGGTCAGATTATATTCCAGGACTCGACTTTTACGTGTTCCCAACAGCAGCGGTTCTCTTTGAATTGAGCGAAACATGTCGGATGTTTCAGACTGGACCCGGGACCGCAGGCATGACATGTGCAATCGGGATAAATAAATATGGAAAAAAGCAAAGCAATAATAAAAAATAAAGCAAGCAAATAATAAAGTGCAATGCGCTTTGAGTGAGAGAGCAGCACTTATTTTGCAGTCCGCTTCATTCAGCTTTCCATTCACCATCTTTCCATCCAAATTTAGCATTTTTTTTTTTTTTCACCTCTCCGCGTGGACTCCAGTGTGACGAACGAACTGTTTTGGAAAGAACATGTTGAGAGCCTGACTTTGGCAGTTGCCAAGCGACAACTAATAACCGTCTACCTATCGCCCTGTGTGTTTTCTACGCATTTACTCTGCCATTCATTATGGGCTCCTTCCCTGCACATACCTGTATGTTGGTGGAAACTGTTGCTATATGTGGGGCATGTTTAAGCCTGTTGCCAGCTTTACGAGATGAGGTTAATCATAATGTTGCCTGACATTTAGACTTAATTCTGTATTCAGTCGGACATTGTGTTCATGTTGGGTTAGCCACTCTCAGTTTGGGACAGGGGTTGTTTTGCCCTAACCAGTCAGTAGTGGCTGTATATCGGCCCTCTGTATATTCTTCATCGTTGTGTTTTTTTTATGCCAATCAGAGAAAAATGCAGATTCTTCTCTGCTGTCATTTTTCTCTTTGGAAGGGATTGGAATGGATCAGCACAGCTCTGATTGACTCAGCTTTTCTTTCTTTTTTAATAAGCATAACACGAGGCACTTTCCAATCCTTGAATAATCAGAGACACGGACAGCAATTCAGAGGTCTGGAACCACATGGCTTCATTCGCTTTGTCTTCTCTCTTTCTTATTTCACTTCAGATCCGTATTGATATATTAGCACGCCAACCCTACAAATTTATATTTCCAAACCTTGCTTCAAAACACATAAGAAAGGTATTACAGGGGGGGGGGCACTTTTTCTTCCTCCTCCCTCGCTCTTTTTTTGCTTTAAATGTTTTTTCATTCTCTCCCCATTTCCTCCATTCCCTCTCTCCCTTTTCCGTCGTGTACTACTGACTCTACTTCTGTCTCACTCCCTGTCATTTCCCCATCTTCCCTTCCTTCTATTTCTATTTTATTCTCTCTCTCTCTTCTTTATCAATCCAACTCACAGCTCCTCAGATCTCCCTGCTCTGCTTCTTTTCTATCGCTCTCTTCATCTTTCTGATGTGTTGCAGCACTGTTGCTGTAGCAACGTGTGATTTGGGACACGCTGTACACCGTCTCGGCTGTGTGTGTGTGTGTGTGTGTTGGGGGGGGGGATGTGTCTGAAAGAAAGGGAAAAAGGACGTGTGTATATGTGAAAGTGAGAACAGCAGCGTGAGTAAATAAATAAAAGCTAATGAAACAACAAAATGACTGAACTAAATTGACAAACATCGGGTAGAATTAAAGAGGAGCTTTATGTATGTTGGCTCAAGACGAATCGTCAGTATGAATATTAAAAAGAAAAATACCCCCGAGAGCAAAATATGAATACATTAACCTTAATCAGCTGGTAGCAAACAGTAGGGAGGGAGGGAGATGAGAAGAACTGATGAGGTAAATGCAGAGGTGGAGAAGCTTAGGACGGAAAAGAGGGAAGGAAATATGATGGAAGAAAGGAAGAGAGAGTAGAGGTTAGACTAAAAAGAAGAGGCTGAAAAAAAAAAAAAAAAAAAACACGTCTCGCTTTGATACCTGTAGTAAAGTCAGGAAATCCACGGGAACTCTAAATGTGCTTTCGTTTTAGTGCAAAGGTTTTCACAGGAGAGGAGATGTGAGATAGAGAAGGTAAACGCTGAATAGAGGCCTCAGTGTGTTGGTGTACCAGTGCAAGCCAGGTTGCCTGGTAACGGTTGCAGGGTAAGGTCTCAGCCGCCTGATTGGAGGAGAGTCTGGTGTGACTCAGCCTTATGTTGCACAGATATTCATCTGTGAAAAGCAACGGAGGTCTGGAAAATTCAAACCCAGTAGTTGGGCAGGAAAACGGCCCCCAGGCTGTTCTCATGAACCATACGTTCATATAGCTACGAAAGGTTAAGCACCCTAATTCGTAAGCATTCCACTGTATTTTTTTTTTGGGCTGTATGACTGCTGCTGTATAAGAACGTGGCTGGAGTTGACGGCTGGGCCATAAAACACAGGACTTTCAAGCCGGGGAGCGGAGTTCGCTTCCCAGGGAAAACAAAAAAGGAAATGCGTGTTCCTTGGGAGTGTTTAAATCCAAACTAGAATCTTCTTCCTCAAGGGTGCCTAAACATAACTTTTAGGGGTGCACGATTCAGAAAATGTCACGATTCGATATAGATTTTTAGGCTCAAGATTCAATTCAAAATAGTTTTTTGATAAAAAAAACAAAAAAAAAAACGATTCTCAGTATGTAGATGTAGTTACTTTTCCATGTGATTGCAGTAGACATACAATTTAAAAATGTCGTCTTGCCGGCCTGTTCAATAATCCGGAAAAGTTTTGTTTTGTGTTTTGATGGTTGTACCAAGCTGAGATATAGAAAGTGGGTATTCAATAAGGGACCAGTATACCACCAAGTCGTGTTTCTGTCCAAGGTTACGCCAGTGTTCCATTTTTAGCTCGGTTTTTGGTCTCTACAACCAGCAGGTAGTGTACAGTCGGCTCTTAGAGCATTTTTTTAGCCACTGTGGCTGAAAACTATGCTATTCAATTCCTCAAAGTGCCCTACATTTGCAAGATTTTAAATATCTTTAAATAATGCAGTCTCCATTAAGTTATCCCAACTTTAAAAGCTGTCTGCGGACCATATTCAACATCCATGGCTTAAGTTTGGCGTTTTGAGGATCAAAGGCAGGTGTTTAACCCCTTAAATGTACTTATACCATGCCCGTTCCAGCGAAGTCTTAATGTGTTGAGTGGTTCTGTTCGCTTGTGAATGTAAACCACATTTTTTTACAGATTAGTCTGTGTCTCCATGGTGGTAAGTGAGGGGGGTTTCCAGGATCACAGAAACACACCTGGGACACGGTTGATGAGGGGGAAGTTGTCATCCACCCACCACCCCCAACCTCCCATTCTTTTTGTTGCTTTTCATGGGGGGCTGTGCTCGACATTCAGAACATAATAAATAATAAATATAGCATCAAACATATATTTGCTAGGTTAAGATATAGAATGAAGTCACACAACGTGTGTTGTAATCTGCATGTCAGTGCACGTGGCCGTGGGTATTTCACGTATTGCGAGAGCCTTGTTGCAGCAATCCCATCTCGCTGTATTTTTTGGGGGTGTTTTTATGTACAGCCCATTTAAAACCATTCACGTTATGACAGGTTTGCCCAAAATGTAATAGTAGACAATAATCAATTAAATTAACTGGTGAGGGGCTACATACCAGTAAAGATGGGGCAGAGCTTCTCCCAGCAGGTGATGCCACCCTCAGAGGTGAACTGACCCAGGGCAACCTCCAGGAAGAAGACCGGCAGACCTCCGCCAAACAGGAAAATGAAGTAGGGGATGAGAAATGCACCTGGGTGGTGTGAAAACATAATCAGCATGAATTCAAAGAAGACCAGGGGCCTGTTTCACAAAAGCAGAATATATAAATCCAGGATAACCGATAAAGCGAGACTTGACCTAGTCTAATCTGTGCATCCTGGCTTGGTGCGTTTCATGATGGCCAAGCCAGGCTGAGGAGGAGCGACTGGGTCAAGCCAGGATGAAGTAATTCGGATAGATGCGCGTTCACGGCTTTCCTTAACAGACCTCGAGGTCGATCACCGATTTACTGATGCTAAAATGGAGAATACGCGTTGTTCATACTTTACACAGAGTGAGCAGCAGCTTCTTGTGGAAGTATGCTAGAATATGATGCGTAAATTTCTCTTTCACTCTGTTCCTCCCGCTCTCTCATGGGCTAAAAATATAAATTACCTAAGTCAAAATAACTTCCACTGCTCGCTTTTAATGCAAAGTGTACAACTGTTAGTTTTTGCAAATGACAAGTGACTCATTGGATGGTTTCAGTTAAGAGCAGTAGTTGGTAAATGTATATTTTTAGATATAACCTATCATTCAGTCGGTCCGCTATTATCTGTCACGCTTTTTCTCAGTTTTCTTCTTTACATATTATATGCTTTGCTTTCTCATATAAAATAAAAGAAACACACTGAAAAAAGTGGACTCTAAAATCTAGAAGCTATAAAGAGAATTAAGTGATAAATATAATGCGCACTGTAAACATGAATGTACCAGTGATATTCATCAGTAATCTTCCCCCCAGCAAAATATAAGGTAAAAGACCATTGAGGTGTCCTCTCCCTGTTGTTACATGAATGTACAGTAGCCTATACTATATAGTTATTGGTTCAGTGAACTAACACTATAATTTGTGAGGATTGTACAATTAGGATATGTTCTTAAAATTGTACAATCCTCCCAAATTATTGTCCCAGTTTACTGAACACAAATTGTGTTTTAAGAATGTCAATTTATTTAATCCTTTATTGTTAAAGAATACAAAAAAAATTAATCAACTAAAATAATTCAATTATATCTTGCCCTTAGTAACAGACTTCATTTAAAAAAACACATTTGGCAACTTTATCGGCCTTTTCTAATTATCTCAACAACTGCCGTAATATATCTATATATATCAAACTTCTAACAATATGAACAGCAGTCGTCATACAGCAATATAACAGTAACAATGTCACATGAATTATAAAAAATAATGGTCACAACTTTAAATAATAACAGTACTTAACTGAACAGCAATATGCACCTTTTGTTTTTTTTAATGCAGGCTGATAACAATGAGGTAAAAGCACTGCTGATTGAACAGAAAAGGCAGCAGGATTAATAAATCCTGGCTGTTAGCCTGGTTGGGACCAGGGTAGCTGTACAGAATGAATCTCCATGGAATCTTAGGTCGCTCTGCTTGTGTGAAACCGAGTCAAGGCTAAATTGAGCCAGGATAACTTGGAAATCCAGGTTTAATCCCTTATCTTGGTTTTGTGAAATAGCCCTCAGAGCAAGTTTTATAAGAAAATCTTCCCTGTATGTAAATATGTGATGTATGTTAATGCCTTACCTCCACCATTCTTGTAGCAGAGGTATGGGAAACGCCAGACGTTCCCTAAACCAACAAAGCCACCAGCTACAGACAGAACAAAGTCCAACTTGCTGGCCCACTTCTCCCGCTGAGGATGTTTGCCCTCTGCCTCGTCTTCAGGCCGGGTGCCAGGGCTTTTACCAGGAGACGGCTTCAGAGTGTCCTTATGGAAATCCTTCAGACACTGAAGTTTCTCTTTTTGAGCCATTCTGCAGAAACAGGAGACAGAGAAAGATTTTCAGATTTTAACAGAACCACTGGACGGTGGCTGGCTACCTGCAAAAGTGGCTGGTAGACCAACACAGGAGCCACACCCCAAGAAAGAAGAGAGGAAAAGCCAGATGGTATTCCAAGCGGTTGAAAATGCTTTTTTGAAAAAAAAAAAAAAAAAAAAAAAAAAAAGCCTATATGCCTGTACTGTATGGAGTTTTAGAGCTTTTAAAAATTTGTGTATGTGTGTAACTTCCCAATTTAGAAGTCACGGACATCAGGATATATTCAACTGTACTCCAGTAGATATGACAAGAATGTTAGTTGTAATGGGAATCAAACTTGTGATCTTATAGTTACATAAGCAATATCAGTCCCAAATATAATTCAGTTGCACAAACAATATCTCTTGACCAGTCACCTGATGTGGCATGTACAGTAAATATAAAATCAGCCCAAGGAGTGTAATGCTGACGTTCATGATTTCCAGGAACATAAGTTTAAAGGAGTGATAGAATGATTATATAGGATATTTCACACTGTTCCTTAAGGGTATAAAGGGTATGTAGGGTATGTAACATTGGTTGCGCTGAAAATTGCCCGAATGCTATTTTATGGGCCCATAACTACCGTGTGAATATGGCCCTCTTTGTAACAAGAGCTTTTCTTCCAAATATGGTATGAACATGAATATTTAGCCGATTGGTTTGAGTGAACCACATAGAAACACATTGGAGACGAGAAAGCAGGTCTCATATTTCAGACACTGCAAAGTTTTGTTACTTAATTCACTTCTGAGACTTTTTTTATGCGAGAAATCAACTATATAAAGCTCAAATATGGGCCGTTTTACGAAACAGTAAAGTCTGATGAGACAGCGGCAGCCCCGCTGCGCTCCATACCCAGGAGAAAGTCACCGTTTCTGGGTTAGCTACTGGACAACCGGGGCTCGGGGCTCCGCGGAGCTGTCTGGCTGCCGGCATAACTATAATACAATGACAGTTTGAATTTTGTCACGTCACTTATATAACAGCTACCATAAGGTCATATAAGCTAACGCTTGTATCAGATTTAAATTTCATGCATTTTTGTGAATAGGAGGGGTTTTGTTAGCTGCTACTGTCCATTCAATCCTATGGCTAGCTAAAGATCGAGGCTAGCTAGTTAACTACAATTTCGGCATAACTATAATATATTTACATATTGAATTTTGTCAAGCCACTTATATAACATCTACCCTAAGGTCTTACAAAGCTAACGATTGTGTCCGATTTCAATTTAATGTACTTTAGTGAATTTCAGAGGTTTCGTTAGCTGCTGAAGTCCCTTCAATCCTATGGGAAAAGATCGCGGCTAGCTGCAGGCCCTGGAGCTCTGTCAGGGTCTCGGCATTTAGTAGTCCAGTAACCCAGAAACGGTGACTTTGCGCAGGTATGGAGCGCTGCAGTCTTCTGGTCATGACGGAGATCCATTTAGCTCACAGCGAGCCGGGGTCTATGAATGAGGACACACCGTGGCGAGGCAGCACCGGCGGCTGTCACGTTAGCCTGCTGAGCTCCTGCTGAACTGCGACACACAGTTGGACAAAATTTGCAATTAGCCATCAACTTTCGTAAAACGGCCCATATACCTCTACATAGTTGATTTCTCGCATAAAAAAGTCTCAGAAGTGAATTTACTAATTAAATAGCGGACCTCTGGAGATCTGCATGACCTAGCTAGATTCAGAAGACTAACCTGACCTCAGGTCAGTGGTGTAGCCTATGCAAATGTTGGGGCGTGACAAAGACTAGGAGTTGAGAAGTAGTAGTTTTGTTGAGGTTTTCAACAGCAGTTTCAAATTGTGAGATTTGCAGAGGAAAGGGTGTCATTGGGATTTTGAGGTTCTATGTATGTCCTATTTACCCTCCAAACTGTCGTTTTTCAACTATGACTAGGTAAAAATCGGTTTTGCATTCTATCACCCCTTTAAGTGTTTCCACTACATTTGAAGCATTGATGAGGTTTACCAAGAATACCTTTCTATCAATTTCAAACTGCCAGAAGCCCATTTCAAAAGTAAGAGGGTCCCTGGCAAACCATTTCCGGCATTACAGCATACCAGCATTGATCCTTAATGGATTAAAGGCAGCTTGTATTAACAATTTCATGTTTGATGTTTTGTCACACGTTATAACCTGTTCTTTACGGTGAGTCACCCATTATAAAAGTAGCTGAGAGGGCTCTCTGGGTTCAAGCTTATTCTTGTGGCTTGGCTTCGTTATTCATCAGGTTTGCATATACTCGCAAGGTTTGAGTGTGCAAGTGGCAAAACATACCCGGATAAATTCGGCTTCCCACAATCATGTAAACTGTGACTGCAAGCCATTACATATGTACACACAATATCATTACCTAACCACAAAGCCAAACTCTTGGCTTCACTGATGGGATACTTGTTACCAAAGCATATGCATTTCTTTTTATGTTATTATTTCGGTATATTTTGGCCAGGTAAGCTGGATTGCTTTTTTGTTGATTTATATTTTTTAAACTATAATGCTACATCTATCAACATTTATTTAGATGTTATCATGGTATTCATTTCTTTACTTTAATAATATCATTTCGGTCTTATTACCGGTGAAATATTACAGTATAGGCTAATTCCAGTAACATAACTTACTGGAACAAAACTGAGCAACGTGTTGTTGCTGGTGACACAACCACTGACTGTATATATGTATATTGAAGCGATCCTGGCGTTAAAGACCAGCTGATCGCTGCCCGATTCTTTGAAATGAATGGCCGCATTGCATTGGGGGATAGGCCTATCGGCTTTGAATGCTTCCTGCCGGATCATATCGTAATGTTCTGTATTACAGCATATACTGTAATATTTCACCGGTGAACAAGTGATGAGTGGGTTTGCCATCTCTTTTCCATGGATCTGAACCCTGCATCTCTGTTCTCCAACTACTCCAAGTGCCTGCTCACCCAAACTTTGCTCTTTGAGCTTCATACTGTAAGATTAGTTCACTTTTGCAGATTTTCAACGGGCTCTGTTACTATGTCACTGAAGACGTCTGTAGTAAATGCAGACACCACAGCAGACTTTTGCCGGCAGAGGTGAGTGGGAAGCTTCAGGTGCTGGCAGCATGGTATTAAATAGATTTTTTAATGTTTAAATATTTTAAATTAAATTTTCACACTTTCTTGTAAATGTGTGTTCACATAACTGACTGTATTGCTTGCAGAAAGCTTAAAAGGTTTGATTATTTCAAAGCCCCGTCAAAGATTAAGCCAAGCCTCTGTCCACTGGCGATCACTCAGTGATCTTGAGTAACAACGATTAGACAATGTGAAAATAGAAATGATCGCACAAGTTCCAATTACATTTTTACCAATAACATTACTATTATTTTTAATGTACCTGCCCTGAAGGAGAGCTAAATAAAGCCAAAACTAACACAATTTAAAATGTTCATTTAATGGTTTAAGTCATGGTTATTTAGTCTTGGGTATGTGCAAGAAATTATAATAGAGAAATTAAATTGAAAAACTACACCCTCCTCTTCCCTCCCATACCTATTGCACCTATTAAATGTGACTCAGCGATTGGTCCGAATGTTTAAGCAGTGATCAGAGAGAGAGAGATTCTCCCTTTTCTGGTTTTTACAGCTCAAACCATTTCTTTTTTGCACCGTTTGTGGATTGTCCTACAAATCTGCCCAGCAACATTTGCTTTTTCGGCCAGAGTTCAACTGACCTCTTTATGTGTGGATGTCAGTATCTACAGTGCATATCTACAGTGTGTATGCCATCTATCTCATAGAGGATCTAATGATTCCTTAAACTAGTTAATGATTTCACAAACGCATTTCTCTTCATGACTAACTTCCTAGACAGTTCATTAATAAAACTGAGGAAACTGAAATCACTCACTGTGTGAGTTGAGTATCATTTCCTGCTTGGAGAGACAGTGCACTCCATTATGTCGGTGACAAATTGTTGACAGCAGTGGATAGTAATGAACAGCTACAATAAGTCAAATAAAAGAAACAGCTACAATCTAGGGCTGGACGATTAATCGAAAATGTATCGACATCGAAATTCTGAAGCTGTTATCGAAGTATTTTTCCCATGGCGTTTATATAAACACTTGAATTATTAATGTGAAATAATTCTCATTTCAGCATCATTTTAGGCATAAAATGTCTTTCGTTCATTTATTAACAGTAATCCAACTTCAGGTGGGCTCTCTTGCTTATACTGATGATGACCCCCCAGTAGTAACACGTAAAGATTAAAAAGTAGAGGACCCATAATTGAGCCTTGTGGCACTCCACATAAGCCTTTAACTCACCTGCAGAACAGCTACTATTGAAACTATGGTTGAAACATATCAAAGGAGACTTCCACAGGCTTGGTAACATAGGGCACAATACGATATTAAAAAGGTCCCATGGCATGAAAATTTCACTTCATGAGGTTTTTTTAACATTAATATGAGTTCCCCCAGCCTGCCTATGGTCCTCCAGTGGCTAGAAATGGCGATAGGTGTATACCGAGCCCTGGGTATCCTGCTCTGCCTTTGAGAAAATGAAAGCTCAGATGGGCTGATCTGGAATCTTGCACCTTATGAGGTCATAAGGAGCTAGGTTACCTCCCCTTTCTCTGCTTTGCCCACCCAGAGAATTTTGCCCACCCATGAGCGAGAGACATCATGGCTTTCAAACGAGCAAAGTGGCAGTTGGTCAAGGCCACACCCCCACCCTCCACCTTGGCCCCCCCCTCTCCTCCTCAATAGCTACAAAACATTGTTTCTCCCCCCCCCATCCCTTTTTCTCCAAGGAAAAGCAGTCAAATACAGTAAAACATGCCAGAACATTATATATTTTAAAAAGGTTGACTTCCAAGACGTCAGTCTTTTTTTCATATTGTGCTGCTGTGACATGAACTGCAACGACTACCTTCAAAGTCACTGTTCCACTATCTTTAATGCGACTATTATCGCCATCACACCCCCAACCGGCCCCGTCAGACACCGCCTACCAAGAGTCTGGGTCTGCCGAGGTTTCTTCCTAAAAGGGAGTTTTTTCTTGCCACTGTCGCAATAGCCACTGCTAATGCTTGCTCTTGAGGGAATTACTGTAATTGTTGGGGCTTTGTAAATTATAGAGTGTGGTCTAGACCTACTCTATCTGTAAAGTGTCTCGAGATAACTCGGTTATGATTTGATACTATAAATAAAATTGAATTGAATTGCTCTCTTTGTCATATTCAGCCATCCACAACATATAATATATATGTTGCTAAACAAGAGGGAGAAGACAGGGGAGATACAGAGGAGAAGGATAAGAGTTAATGAGATCCACAATCAATATAGATGCATTAATATCAATTATTAAAGATGTATCCTATGTGTTTTAATATAAATAGATGTTTTGTTACTTTAGGTTTCTGAATCCTCCTTCAGCCTTGTCGGGTTCATTAAAAGCTTTTACACACAGGGGTGCGTGTCATCCCCCATCTCTCTCCCACCTTTCCTGTCGCGATCAAATAAAGGGAGAAGTGTTGTGTTTGACAAAGCCATACACACAAACATCTGGGTGATCATCTATGGTCATGAAAAGCTAGATGCATGGATACAAGCGGCTGAATAAGATTACTTGGCAGTGTGGCTGGGCTCACCCTTAAAGATAGGTTGAGGAGCTCAGACATCTGAAAAAGAACCTTTGGATTGAAAGGAGTCAGCTAAGGTTATTCCGACATGAATTGGATGCTTCCTGGACGCTTCGCTGTGGAGGTGTTCCAGGACAACCAACTGGGTGGAGACTCCGTGGCAGACCCTAACCCTAAGTGTGGAAGAGCTGGAGGACGTGCATGGGTAGAAGGATACATGGGCTACCTTGACTACTTTGCTACAGCTGCCTGCCACCCCGGCCTGGATAGGCAGCAGAGGATGGATGGAACGGAGTGGTGAGCATGAGCAGAAGTAGTTGCCGGTGCCAGCCAAAGAAGCTCCATCAGAAGACCCAAAGTAGAAGATGTCACCATGTTGTTTTAAAGTTTGGTTGTCGGGCAATGAATTTGCAGATTCAAGTAAAGAGAGTTGTTTGACGTTATGAAGGTGGTAAAAGTCAGAGCAGTAATACACAAGCTGGGGACGTTTGTGTTGAACGGTTGCCCACAAAACGCCGTCCAGAGAGCAATACCGGCCGTGAGAATCAAAATGAACTGGGGGACGATTTAAAGCGCAGGCCATAAGCTTGGTGTAAAACATAGAGACTCATTGTTTGGTGTCTGCGTGTGTGTGATTTCTGGGCCAAGATTCATGTAGTGACTTCAGAACCCAGCCAACAAAACACACACACACACACACACCTTACATAACACACTCTCCTATTTTAAGACCATGTACATTTCCACTGGGCTGACCACCTATTAAATCCACTCCTCTGCTCCACATTTCTTTCACTCCTCATCCTCTTTTTCCAATCTCCTCCTTTTCCTTTTTGTTTTGATCACATGTAAAAAAGAAAGAAAACAGAAATGGTTTCATCATTGCAAATAAGCTATTTAGACCTTCCTTCTTGTTAGTTTATGAACACGTTTCTAGCCTAAAGGATGTTAAATGTCATTATTTTGCAGCTAACTGAAAATCAGAACTGACATTTTACTCCTCCAAATCCCTCTCCTCCTCCTCCATTTTCTCCTCATCTTCTTTCTCTTATAGTTTTCCATTTCTAAAAATGTATTTCATCATCTATCACTTGTGTTTCTAACACATTGTTTACCCTCCCCCTTGTGTTCTCTTCCTCTTTCAAATAACTCACTCTCTTTCTCTCCTCCTTTACCTTCTTTCTTCATCCAACTCCGTCTTTACCTCCTGTCCTCCTCCACTGTTCCCAATCTCTTTCCCTTTCCTCTTACCCATTTCCTCACACTTCTTTAATCCTCTGCTTTACTCCACATCTCTACTTGTCCCTTTTTATCAGTTTCATTTTAGAGAAATAGAAAGAGACAGACTTTACTGTGTGTATAGTATGTGAGAGAAAGGATGGGACATGAAGAGAAAAAAAAGGAGGGAGTCCGAGAGAGAAGAGGAGAAAAACAAGAGGGAGAAATGGTTGAGGGGCAGAGGGACAAAGTAGGTGAAAGTAGGAGCTGTTAAAAGTTAACTGAGAAAAGGGGAGCTAAAAAGAAAAAAGGGCTGAGGGGTATACAGTTACAGACAAGAGTTACTAAAAAGAGTGTCAAAGAAAAGCGAGTCACGCAGATAGACAAAAATAGAAGAAATAAAAATAAACTGAGCGAGATTATTGACAGCACAGGGTGACAGACAGTAAAGTGTAGAAGAGTAGCAGAATGCGTGTGCGAGATAGAGGCAGAAAAAGAGATAACAGGAAGTATAAAAAGTTAAATATAAACAGAGAGAGTTGCATACCTTTCAGGCTTATCTAACTAGAGTCAATAGTCACTGTTGATTATTGGTATTTTTTTTGTTTTTGTTCAGTCTAGTAGGCTACTAAATGTCATGTCATTTAGGTCAATATGCTTCAGTCCAGTTTACACACACACGGTCAACATTATTACACACTCCGCGACTTAAACTAAGATTTGTATATACGTGGACTGTGTGAGAATGCGACTTGGAATTCATGAAATTATCTGAAAACAACAGACCAACATGTGTAACATCAGTCAGGTCAAACTTTTCCAAAAAAAAGGGTTGTTCAGAGACTTGCCCTAACAGAGATCTCTGCTCTTATACTAAGTGAGTCAGTTTAGTACTAAGCTGGGGTTTATCATAAATTACCTGCTGCCTGCAAGACTGTGACAGCTTTAATCATTTTAAGCTTGCATTCATGTCATATCAGATATGTGGGAAGTACAAACTCCTTACTTGCAAATTTCACATGAACACGATCACTGAGTCAGATCACAAAATATTCTGGAGTTGGAATGAGTCAAAAAAAAAAAAAATAAAAAAAATAAAAAGGGGGAACTACTCTTCATTTTACCAGCAGATGGCATTTCAACTGCAGTTCATGCTAAATAAAATACCATCAAATAGAGATCTGAACATAATCAGAATGTTTTGAAACCTGCAATAACCTGCAACTATTTGGAAAATCATTGAATTGTTTGGGATTTTCTTTCTACGAAAAATTCCAAACATGAATTGTTCCAGTTCCTCAGCTGTCTTTGCCTTACAGTATGCGATAACTGAACCAGTTTAGGTTAGGGTTAGACTGTTAGAAAAAAAAAATTTTTTGTAACTGTAGCTTTTCAAAATTGTAATGGGACATATAATTTAACAATTTTGACATGTATAAACAAAGTGATTTATCGAAAAAAATATTTGGCAGATTGATTTATAATGAACACAATGAAAAGTTCCATACCTATTTTAATAAAAGTGTTCAGCAGCAGGACTTGTTGGCGGTTCTTTACTGACTGACCAAAGACCGGCATTGGACTGGCAAAATTAGACCCTAAATACCAGACAAATATCACACTTCTTCAGTGATGCACCGAATCCAGGATTCAGCTTCGAATTCGGCCGAATATTAGGCTTTTTGATGCGCGCTTTTGATATTGGGCTTGCGCGCTACGCTGGTCAACGTTATGACGCCGCAGTTGATTATGGGAAGGCGTTTATGTAGGTGGACCGTTCAATGCAGTAGGCTGCGAGAAAGTGAAAATGGAACTCGTGAGCAGAAAAGGTGTTGTTTGGCAGTACTTTCAGTCATAAGAAGGAGATTCAAGTCGAGCGTTGCGGGTAATATTTTGGATATTGATTGGATCTTGAGATAGGGTAAACATAGGCCTATGGTAATAGTAAAAATAGTTTTACCCACTTGTCTTCCTGGCATAATGTTTTTTTTACAGTTAAAATGAAAAAATTAAAAATACACTGCTGTGGACGTTGTTTACTTCATTAATGTGTTTAATGTGTTAATGGACTGAGGATGGGAGTAGGATTCGGTATTCGGTTTCGGCAGTATCTTAACCAGTGGATTCTGTATTCGGCCGAACCCCAAAAATCTCGATTCGGTTCATCCCTACACTTGTGAAGAGCAATTGTCATTGACGTTGGAAACAACAGCAGACAAAACTACGACCCAAGGTTCACCCACTCGCTTGTTGCGGAGCTTTTTGACCATATCACACGCTCTTCATCAGCAGATTGCGTTTGCTCGGTTGTCGTGGAAATGGAGATGTTCAAACCTTCCATTAAATCTTTCACATAAGGTTGCTTCTCCCACCTTCATGTTGTTCTAATGATCCCTGCAGAGATTAAAAAAAAATAAATACAAAAATCCCTCATCCACTGGTTAAAAGGTCGAATGGCGACATCACCAAAAATGCACCCACGCGCTTGTTTTGGAGCTTTTCGGCCGTGCTACGCGGTCTTCCGCAGCAGCTGACTTTGTTCAGTTGTCATGGAACTGTAGATGGATGTTCTACAAAATCTTTTAACTTAAGGGTCGCTTTTGCTTGCTACTTCGCATTTCTGGTTGTTCTGAAGATCCAGTTTTTCCAACATATCAATCATCCGTCGATAAATGGGCCCGACGGCCACGAGGGGGCGCTGGTCCGTTTTAGTCGGTCACCTTCCGTAACATCGACTGACTTCACATCACCCTGCATGAAGATGCGCGCTTGGCATTCCTTTTAATAGCATCAAGCCCTACCCTCCCATGAGAAGTGGCTGTAAATCCAGTTTTACTGCTTAAAACAGCTTCAGCTGGGAAGGTAAATCCAATCTTTCAAAAGCTGCCGAACACTATTATTATTTATTCAAAACTACACCACAATTATATAAAATGATACAGGATTGAAAAGGGGCAGTTGTGCGTTTGTGGGTCATGCTGGTTCATATGTACAGTAGCAGTGGAGGTTCAGCAAGGACACGCTCATTTACTGCAAGTCTGACAGCAGCTCTTGCAGTGTAACCGGTTGATGATTTTATTCACCGTGTCACTGTAGGCTCTCTCTCAGTTTTCATTTGTAGAAAGTACAGTGGCATGCTCGTGGCTGAGATTTCACTGACCTCAGGTTACTTAGTTAATCAATTCTTTCACAGCAAACAAGACTGCAGTTAATATTTTAAACTACTACGGTAAATGCTTCGACAGACTGACAGGAAGACACTCAAAAACTGCTAAATTCCAGTAACTTTTCACTCCACTAAATGCCCATTTGGTATAACAATCAAATCTTTCCAGTCCATGAAACTGTTAAATTTGCAACTGTAAACATGCAACACAGGAAGTGATGCATTCCATGTGTTCAAGCAATGCCTTTTTTCATAATCAGATGAAGAATTAAGAAGAAGAGAATGACTTGCTCAGCAGCAGGAGAAAGTGTGCCGCCTACAGAACCAACCACAGGACACAAAGAGAGTATTATAGTCAACCCTGAGATGCAGACCAAGTTCTGGTGCGATCCTGAGCTCGCAGTGGCCGATTCAAAAGAATGTCACACATCAGCTCGACGAGGACTCTATAGCAGCCAACATTTACATTAAACTCATAGGCCAGGAGCTCACACACACACACACACACACACACACACACACACACACACAGTTTTGTGTCTGTGTAACCAAGGTAGGACCTGTGTAACAGTTTATCAGACAGTCATGTGTGATCCAGAGGGAAAACTATGGAGGGTCAACGCCAACGACAACGAAAAGATTGCCAAAAAATGTGATCTTACACTTTGTGTCAGAATTTTCTATCTGCCACTGTCTACATTTCTCTCAAAAGCTGACTAAATGTGGCTGGTGGCCACCTTTGAAAGAGTTGCTTACCAACAAGAATCTGTTTTGCGGGTTTCTGGGGAGAGTTTTATTCACCCATGAAGGTCTAAAATGCTGTTTCATGGGGCACAAAATGAAAATTTGACAACTGTCAATGAAAAATAAACCCTTTAAAAGCCCATGGGAGTCTTACCTTGTAGAGTATGTACTGCGACACCCAACATGGTCAATCTGCAACTACAGGGTTGGAGTTTGATAACATTGTGTCAACTCTAAATCCAATTTCGAAACAGCTTATCCAAACTATCCAGGCCTAACTTTTTTTTAAATTTGAAATGGTATGAATATCTTTATATGCAAGAAGTTAAAAAAAAAAAAAAAAAAAGATGTTCAAAAGGACTAAAACTCAAGTTTTGCCATCTAGATTGTATCCATCTATCAATACCTGGCTGCCCGAATGTTTTCCACGCCGCTCTTTGCCAACAAAACATCCATTATAGGTTTGTTGGACTCTGAACATTAACAACTCTGGGCATTAACAACTCTGGGCATTAACAACTCTGGGCATTAACAACTCTGGGCCCTCAAAAACTCAAGAGACACCACTAACTGAGCCAAGAATGAAGGCTCAATACAGCAACCACAATTATTAAGGCGTAACGAACCTGTATGCAGACTTGGGTTTCAAGAATGATGCACTTTTACATGCATTTGACATATGGAGGTGTACTTGATGTTGGGAACTGGCTATACTTCCCATGCACTGTCAACAGAAAAATGGATTGAATTTTTCCGGCAAATTAAAACAAAGCACTTCTACATGGTCAAAATGAGTTAATCACTAAGGCTGTTCACCAAAACATATTAAAACAGAGATCCGACAGAAAGAAAGAGAGAGAGAGGGTGAGAGAGAGAGAGAGAGAGAGAGAGAGAGAGAGAGGCAAAACGCGCGAGAGAGAGACATTCATGCCAATAAAGCATTTTGAATTGAGGGAAAAAAAAAAGATTGTTGAGATGTACGTTTGTTTATATTTCATTCTTGCTTGCAATGTAAACGCCTGTTTTCCATCCCAATAAAGCCCCTTTGAATTCAATTATAATCGAGAGAGAGAGAGAGAGAGAGAGAGAGAGAGAGAGAGAGAGAGAGAGAGAGAGAGAGAGAGAGAGAGAGAACGATGTGCAACGTGCGACCGAACGAGCGTCTCCGCCTTCTCACCGCTATACGCGCTCCACTTCCCTTTTCTGGTACAGTTCAATAACAGATTTAAATGACATGAAGTCAAATAAAGAGAGAAAAACTACATCACTATTTCCTTCCGTTAGAATAGCCTACACATATATAAAGATGTGGAAAAAAGTAGACAGGCTGTATGACTGTAGCCTATTAAAAGAAAATGCCCACTAAAGACCTGAAAGTCTAAAACATGGACTGCTCGACATCCGCAAAAATACATTAATAAAACATATCCCTCAAAAACATTTGAAGCACGCGTGTGGGAAATAGTCTGCACCAAACACATGAGGAAAACGTGCGAAGAAAAAAAAATAACCTTGGTTACATATAGCTTTTTAAAAAAAAAATTGCAAATCCACCAACAGCATAGGAATCAACGCAGACAGCCAGACACACAGATAGAGAGAGAGAGAGAGCGAGACAGCCGCCTGTATCCAAATCTACATCTCAGCTTCCCCACCTGCACACACACTGTCACCAGTAAAACCACCAATTCACACAATAAAACACTGCTAATTGATTATAACCATCCATACCTGCACATACACTCCACCTAACTGCTCCTCTTCTTGGTTTGCAAAAAAAAAAAAAATCTCATCCAGACACAATACAGATACAATTAAACGCATTAAAATCATAATTTCTAATAACAAGAAAAAAAATCATAATAAAATGACTACGAGCAGCAAAGTCATCCCTCCGAACCCTGCTTCCGAGGTGTGCAACGAGGATGTAGTAGGGTTTTTTTTTTTTTCATTACCTGCTCTGTAGATGTAATTTTGTATATTATTTTGTCCTTTTAATGTCCTTTGAGCGTGGTCCCTTGCACGGTTCGTCTTGTCCGTGTCCTCCTGTGTCCGTGAGAGCGACTGAGGGCTGGACGCGTCGGTGGACTATATTTTAGAGTGTTTATAAGCCTCTCTTTCTGACCTTTGTCTCTCGGAACAGGGGGGACATGAGACATCCGCGGCAGTGGAAAAACACCGGCCTGCCTCCTCCTGCATTAGGGCCCGCCTCTGACTGTCAAGTCACTCTGTCAAGTGCGCGCTACGCGAGCGAAACGGCACCAAGTGGAATTGGAAGTGATGCGGACTGTGACATCGGTGCATCTTTCCAAAAATCCGCTGGTAGCCTATAGACTACATGAAGTCAACTCTTAACACTAGTTCTCCTCATCGTTGGGCCACAAAGCACAGTAGCAGAGCTACCATGGTCCGTTTTTTTTTCTTCTATCAACTGCCTACCATATAAGCACTTAAAGGCTCCGCCAAGTGATACACAAGTGTTTTCAGTTTCTCAAAGTAGGAAGGGAAGATTTACGAGCAGCACGTGAATGCATCATTAAGAGGCTGTCTTCCCCCCCCCCCAACTACCCATTTCACGAGTTGGTTGGTTGGTATCTAAACCGGATCTCATGGGCACACACAGTCAGCCTTAACACCCCCCCTCTCTCTCTCTCTCTCTCTCTCTCTCTCTCGCTCTCTCTCTTCACGCGAGCGATGCGGCGGTGGAAATATAAAGGAACACAGTGTGAGGAGTTGGTGAAGGGTAACAGCAGCAGCTCTGGTTCTCAGTGAAAATTTGAAGTTGAAGAATCATCCTTTGAATGGCTACAGTATTTTGACAGGCTACAGTACAAACAGCCTACTGAGTGTTTAGCAAATGTAATACCACCTTAACAAATATAGCAGTCTATTGGGCCTACAAAATGCAAACAACAACAACAACAACAACAACAACACACAACAGGGACATATTACCATTTAATGCAATCCATTGTCAATGCCTGCCTGTCACCAACTGTAAAACTCAGCAGTGTTGATTGCAGTGTTATTGTATTGGAGGCCAGGTGTTCCTGTTGTTTTGTACCACCCCTTGTGCATAGGGGCTTAATACTGTATTCCAGTACAGTTGATCTTTCAGTGTCTCGATATCACTAATGATCCTATACAGACTCTGTCCACATTGCTAAATGAGTTTAATGGTCTGTAATGGAGTCCGTGGAATTACGTCTGGTCCCCCTCCCTTTCAGACAGACTTCCAGCCGACCAGACCGTGGCAGAGATGTTCACAAGTCATTTTCTTGAAGTCCAAGTCAAGTCTCAAGTCTTTGAGCTTGAGTCCAAGTCAAGTCTCAAGTCTTTGAGGGCCAAGTTCAAGTCAAGTCTCAAGTCTTTTGCCACGAGTCCAAGTCAAGTCTCAAGTCTCTGTCCTTCTGATTCGTCCCATAAATCTTATGAATTCAAAGCATGTCCAGACAGTACAGTATTAAAATCAGTTGTGGGATAACTTTATGGGGTCTACTTCCCTCTAGCCCTCGGACCTGGTGAAATATTAACCTAAGTCTATCACATGATATGGATACAACTATAAAGATACAATGTGCCTGTTCCCAGCATTAGCGATGGTTAGCTTGTTACCTGTGATGATATATGCTAAATATAACGTCTGTTTCATTCAAAAAAATGTCTAATGTCGAAGTGGAAATCAAGAGAATAGTGGCAGCACCACACCAGTTACAGAAAAAAAATTTTTTTATATGCGAGTGCGCACACATAAGGCATAGTGCATGCGTTACGTTGCACATTATGGCAAAGGGGCAGGGGACATGCAGCTCGTCATATGTTTCCCCAACGTATATGCACCAATAAAAGAAAATAGAAATACATGAATAAATTTAAAAAGCAATAATTGAATAAAAACATGTTGACGAGTCTCGAAGCTCGAGTCTGAAGTCTTTTGGGTCGAGTCGCAAGTCAAGTCTGAAGTATTTTGGGTCGAGTCCGAGTCAAGTCTGAAGTCAGCTGTTTGTGCGACTTAAGTGCGACTCGAGTCAGAGTCTCAGACTCGAGTCCCCATCTCTGGACCATGGTCGGTCCAATCACAACCGTGTATCCTATATGGGGCGAGTTTGGTACGATGACTCTGACAATTTGTGCTTTTTGCAAAATACTTGACGATGTAATTTTTTGGCTCGCGCACCCTCTCAGCGGGGACCATATGACGAGCATAAACTTAGCTAAGTAAAGAGGAGTGCCGTTGATGAATTTTCAAAAACAACCAAGATGGCTGCAGCTGTGGAGCTTTATGTTGAAGTACTATTTTTTTTTTATTCTGATGGCAAAACCTGCAACACTCGTTCACAAACACAGCTCATCTCTACATGCTGTAGTCTGTTTACATTTGTCCATCGCTCGGATTGGTTGTAGGTCTATCCAATTTCATCCAGAGGCATTCTGGTCTACAGCCATTGATAACGTCCGTAGACGTTGGAAATCGGAAATGAACTGAGAGATTCCAGACTACATTTCACTTTGCCATGTCGGAAAAGTTCATCATCATTGGCCAAATCCTATCACTTGACCATTTCATTCCACGTATATCTCTAAGGGCAATGTGTTGACAGCTAGTGTTAACCTCTGCCCTAAAAAAATATTTGTAGCCATGTCTTATCTTGAACCCTTGAATGGTTGTAAAAGTCACTTACTAGTGTGTTTGCATTGGCGTTCGGTAATGACTGACAGAGTTGTGGTTTTGGAGGCACAAATGAGCATATGAGATTAATCCTTTGATTTTCTTGACAACTATGCATCTGATGTACTTCACACTTGGCGGCGACGACCCAAGGAAGAGCATTGTCGAGTGTGAGCTCTTGAGATCAACGGAACATATATAGGCCTATTAGCTTTGTGTTATGTACACACTGTGTAGTGTATTTAGAGGGGACCCATGTTAACTGTTACACAGCCGAACAGCATGCTGGGTACGGCTCACTCTCTGTCACACGTTTCAGTACATTCAAGAACAGATGAACAAAGAGAGACCGGAGATTGCGGTTACATCGCAGCAAACTCAAACATTTAAAGGTGAACTATTATGCTTTTCTTTATTTTCTGTCATATCTATAATGTTATAATGTCGGATTTTCATGTTAAATGTGGCCAGAGTTTGAAATAATGAGGTGAACGTATTTCAGAGAAATCCCTGTGAGCTAAAACGTTCAGATTTCCCACTGTTCTGAACGCTACGGTTTCAACAGTTCTTTCTACTCTTGGCTCGGTGTTAGTAACACCGAGTCGGCCTTCTATGATTGGTTATCTGCACCAGATAGCCAGGACTGGAGTCGTTTTTTAAGATACTGCAGTGTTAACATTGGCGTATGTAGCTTTATGCTAACGGCAGTGAAAGATGTAATCTTGGCTCCCAACGTTGTTAATTTCTTCCCAATTTCGGGTCACATTACTGTTGTAACATGTCCGGTTGGTTTAGAAGAATTAATCTGTGATTTGTGACAGTAGAAAGTGCTGCTATATTCTATTACTGTGCACTGCTAACTATAGTAGCTACGTGCTAACACCAGGGAAACTTGTGTTATATTATATTAGATATTAAATTAGTATTAATACAGTTGCAGCAGCTATGGGCAGTATGAGAAAAATAAAGTGTTTTTTGAACATTAAAGCATGTAAACATGTTCTAGTACAAACACAAAATACAAGTATGAACCAATTTCTCACTGTTTTGTTATATCGAGTTTGCTTCTTCCCAAATATGCATTGCTTCCTCATATAGGCTATATGGACATAGAAAAGAAAGACGCTGAAAAATTTGACTCCAAAATCTAGATACTATGAAGAGAATTAAGTGATAAAATCAATGCACACTGTAAACATGGCAGTAACAGACTATTCATCTGTTATTTCCCCCCAGCAAAATATAAGGTCAAAAACCATTGAGGTGTCCTCTCCCTGTTGTTTCATGAATAGTAGCCTGCACTATATAATTACTGGTCCAGTGAACTAAGATTATAATTTGGAAGGATTGTAAAGTTAGGATAGGTTTTTATAATTGTACAATCCTCTCAAATTATAGTCCAGGTTTACTGGAGAGAACATAAATTGTGTGCCAAGAGTGGCAAATAAAAAGCACATGGAAGAGTAATATACATGATCCTTTATTGTTAAAGAATAGAAAAATAAATAAATCATCTAAAAAGATCTATTCGTCTCTGACCAGTCAGCCTTTGTTAGAACCACTATAGAAACACATAAGTAGTATAGCACTTTATATACTGCCCTTCATCACTGACTTCATTTAAAACACATTTGAAACTTGATCTGCCTTTTTTAATCATCTCAACGACTGCCATAATATATTCATCAAACTTCTAAAAATATAAACAGCAGTCTTCATACAGCAGTATAACAGCACCAATGACTGTCGCATGAATAATTTTAATTAATATTTGAATGCAGGTTAAAGGAGAATTCCGGTCGATTTTAACCCGTAGCTCTGTTGTTTGTAAATCAGGAGTACTGTCAGTAGCGAGAAAAACGAAAACAAACGGTGCCGCCTACACCAAGTTATCCTCCTGCTAGATTTTGCCCCCAATAGTCTTAATAAAAATAAGGTAAAACCACTGCTGAGTGAACAGAAAAGGCTCCAGGATTATTAAATCCTGGCTGTTAGCCTGGTCAGGAGCAGGCTAGCTGCACAGAATAAATCTCCATGGAAACTTAGGTGCTTCTGCTTTTGTGACACCAAATCAAGGCTTAAATCATCCTGGATAACTGGGAAATCCCGGCTTAATCCGCTATCTAGGTTTTATGAAATAGCCCTCTGGTCTGGCCCACTTGAGATCAAGGGGCTGTGGGGGTCGATAACTTGCAGGTGATGATCACAGATGATGCAGTAGTAAAGTAAAACTGCAAAAAATCTGAATAAGAATTATTAGAATTAGATTCATCAACGTTTCATTCACTTTTGCTTTGTGGGAAAAGGTTTATGGGAAATAAAGAAGCGAGTATCAGGGAAAAGATGGAAGTGTATTGACAATTAAAGGAAGCTTTTTCAGTTTAAACCATTTCAAAATTTGAATTTATTCAGGATTTGCCTGAGGAATAAGCATGGAAAATATTAATGGGAAATAAATAAGCGAGTATCATCAGCAAAAAGTAACAGAAATATAGATGCAGATGCAGTGACCAAGTCATTCATAAAAACATGAACAGACTGAAAAACAGCAACAAAAAAACTGTGGTGGGGGTAGAATGTAGATTACATATGACCTGAGCTGACCCACGACCCAGCAAAGGCCTCTTGAAAAGAAGGAAGAGATGAAAAAGAGAGATTTTTTGTCAGTTCAGCGACGCTCTATCATCATCAAAAAAGAACTTTGTGGACAGGGGAATAAAAAAAAGCAAACTGGTGGTAAGCGAGTATCATCAGCAAAAACTAACAGAAATATAGATGCAGATAGATGCAGTGACCGAGTCGTTCATATAAACATAAACAGACTGAAAAACAAAAATAACAGCAACAAAAAACTGTTGTTTCTAATTTTATTTAGTTTATTACCGCTACCAGCTCATGCCCTTGTGTACCCCCATGCATTCTAAACCAGGACACCCACATGCACCCAATGCACCCATAAGGGAGCGTTATCTATTCAGAGCAAATGGGCAGTATCTATGTGTTGCTAAAGTTATCCAAGAAACTGGCACGACGTAGCTCACAGGCCAAAGCAGCGAGGTAAAGATAAGGATGGTGTCTGTTTGACTGCTTTGCGACAATATGTCAAAAAAGTAAAGAAACAGAACAAGTTAGTGGTTTGATAAACCTTCTTTTCCTGAAATGAAGTGTTGTTGGTTCCTGCAACTTCCTGCAAGACGCTCTGTCATTGGACGGCATAGTTCATTTTCCCCACGTGTTGACCTTTCACATTCTGTAAACAAATTATAACACAATTATAGAGTACGGTGTAGAACAGGGCACTTTTGATTTAATCGTGTAATAAAATAATTAAGGTTAAAATGGATTTACCACATTCATAATACAGAAACAAATGTAAGGGATAGATTAACCAGATCAAGAATTACACGGGACATTGTTATCTCAAGTAGGAAAAAGTATTTTTTTGTGAGAGCTTCCCAGTTTTGGAAATTATTACGTTATGTACAATCATGACTCCTATTGCTCCTTTGCAAATGATCATAAATCTTGGTTAAACGCAGATCTTGGTTAAACGCAGACCTGGTATCATATGACTGCATGCATGCTTGACTTTCTGTTTGTGTCTTTCAGATTGTGTCCCTTTCCCTGGTTTATCTTTCTTCAGTACTGAAAAACACGATCATATGTTGTCATGTTTTAATTGCTAGCGCTTTCTGTCTGCCTAAAGGGATAGTTCAGATATTTTGAAGTATGAGAAGTTTGGAGAAGCAGGCAGAAGTACAGACACTGAATTAAAGCAATGTCCTGCTGTAAAACATATTTCTAGCCACCTAAAAAAAAAAAAAAAAAAGAGCAAGAGGTAGCAGTACCTCTGACCTCGCCATGTTAGGAAGTGGGAAGCCAGCTAGATATTCTGTGCTTTTTGCTGTAATACAGTAGATATCTATACTTGGTCATGGGACTGGGGCTGGAAAGAATCTTCCTCCTGCAAAACTGAAAAAAGAAATAGGAAGTGAGTCATTTTTTTGTTTTTATTCTGTATGTCAAGATGAGTTTAAATGATAATTGAATGTAATCTGTAATTCAAAGTATATCCAATATTCACTAACAGACATCTTTACTATGGCTGTTAAAGAGGATGTTATATAAGCTTGAGACATCAGCTAATCAAAGTAAAGTAAAAAGAATGTAGATTACATATGACCTGAGCTGACCCATGACCCAGCAAAGACCTCTTGAAAGGAAGGAAGAGATGAAAAAGAGATTTCTTGTCAGTTCAGCGTTCAGTTCAGGGGAATAAAAGCAAACTGGTGACAAGCATACTGTTTAATCTGTAATTCAAAGTGTATCTAATATTCACTAACAGACACCTTTACTCTGGCTGTTAAAGAGGATGTTATCAAGCTTGAGACAAGTGAGCTAATCATAGTAAAGACACTCACATATGATCCTTATATCCACGTGAAAACCGTTTTATAACAACAAAACAAATTATTTTGGCATAATTTTACGTTAGCCCAATTTCTCCTATTTTTTGTCGAGAACTTCTTTGCCCTGTTTTACATTTCACCTGAGGTTAGGGAAAAGATGGAAGTGCATGGGAGTGTCTTTGGTACCACATGTACTGTGGTGATTTGATGCCATCATATAAGAGAAAGAAACAAGTGTTCAGCCGATTCAGGTCTTTGCAGGCCAATATATTAGTGATAATGGGTTAAGGTTGTAAATAGTCAAATATCTTTAAATTTACAAAATGTGGAGAATGAATTGTGGGCACCATGAGAAAAAAAAGATGCCAAGAATAATATTATGCTACATTCCTAACAATGATAACATTTTCATGCACCAAAAGGAGATACTGTAAAGTCAACTGGAGGAAAATTACAAAAGACTTGTTAGTTCTTATTATGTTTTGAAATCAGTTTGTGATGTAACACACACACACACACACACACACACACACACACACACACACACACACACACACACACACACACACACACACACACACACACACACACACCAGACACACAGACATTATCAATATATACCTTATTGTTCAATGTATTTGCATTTCACAAATTGCCTTTCTATGTAGAACATTCCATTGTTACTGGCAGAGTCTGCCACGGGATTTAAATAGAAAAGTGTGTTTGCTATTCTCAGTGTTTGACACACTTGTCATTCTGAACTTTGGGACCTACATTAAAAAAAAAACACACACACACACACACACACACTTGCTGTTGCCAATTACCACATATGTCAATTAATGTAAATGGGTTATTGTCAAATTCTATATGGGCAACAGTGTCTTCTCTTTGGGCTCTTAGTGTTATTTCAATAACACATTTTTCTTGTAATACATACTTGACATTCCAACTTCTATTGTTATTCACATTTAGGAACAATTTACACACCAAAAGACAAAACACCATCACACACACACACACACACACACACACACACACACACACACACACACACACACACACACAGGCAGGCGGATGTGGAGCGTGCCTGTTATATAAGCACTGAGACCAGATTTGTTTAGGATCTCGTCCATAAACACACACACACACACACACCCTAAAAAAAAAAATGCTTCACTCAAATGAATGTCACAAACACGCACACTTTTTCCTAAACGCAACTTTGCATCATTCAAATGATTCAGTATGACTACTGAAATCTGCCCTGAGGAACCAAACATCCTGCTTACTTTCCTATCAAATGAAGTGGTCTGGCCTAGTAATAAAGTAGCACTCAAGGATTTGAGCGTTGTGCTGTGATACAGTTGCACGTGTTGACCTTTCCTCGGGCATTTAAAAGAAACCTGCTGAAGCATTTCTGCTTAATGTAGCTGCGCAGTGATGAAACAGGGAAGCATCTTGATAAATGTGCTATTTGGAGATTTCATGAATTACTATAACATTGTTAAAATTGATTGTTGACACCATGGCAGCAAGTTTTAACTCTCTCTTTCTTCTTCCAATAGAATGTAATGGTAGTGGACGCAGCATCCGTGACATCACCCATTGGTTTGTGGACTTTCTGTGGACTTTGAAGCCTCGAGTTTGGCAAAATGCGGGTGTTGCCATCTTGTTTATGGTTGCTAAAGTTGGGAATTTGCAGATTTAAATTTTCATCCAGTCGAGATTTACCAGAGGGTAAACACGGATCTCTGGGTGCTGCCGCCATTCATTTGCATGTACAGCAGTACAAAGAAAATCGGCAAACATTTCCTTAACTTACGAGCCAATGCTATTGGTAGCTAGCTAGCTTGGTAGGCAGAATGCTGAACAAGCTATTTTTAGGCAACCAACTATCTTCAGTTAACTTTGATGAAGTGAAAACACACAGTGAGAGGGTCAAAGTTTACAGCTTTTTTTTAATGTAGATGGCGCCACGGTTAGCATTGCTAAGCCTCTGTCCTGATTGACAGGTCGGTGTGTAGCCACACCCCTAAATCATCTATCCTAAAATAATTGTGACCATGATTTACATAATGAACATCATGCTGTTCTGAAGAAGACTTGAAACTAGCGATCAAGTCCATAAACTATTTATGAAAATGTCTACTGAGGTAATAATGTAAATGAGCATCAGGGTCATTTTCTCATAGACTTCAATAGAAACAGACTTATTCTTGCAACCGGTGGAGTTGCCCTCCTGCTGGAAATTAGATATAATGCAGGTAAGTTAAGGCACTTCTACATTGACTTCACTCTTTAGGCCTTCCTGATGATTCTTCCCTTTTTTCCTGTTGAAGGTTTTTTTTAGGGAGTTTTTCCTGAGACTGAGTCTTGTGTCGTACTGTATGTTATTGTAAAGCTACTTGATGCAAAATTGTGATTTTTGATATTGGGCAACATTAATAAAATGTACTCGACTTGAAGGTGTGGTGTTTTGCTACGTGTTACTCTTCATCATAGGCAAGCCTATTTGTACAGCACATTTCAGTTCAAAGTTCAAAGTGCTTTACATACGGCAAAAAAACAAAGACATGAATACAGGATATGGAAGCCAAGATAAGTCATCTATTCACAATTATTTGGGATTCAGTCAAATGGAGTGCAGAACAGAAAGAAAAAAAAAGTTTAAATTGAATTTAAAAGAGTCAAGTTGGTGCAAGTTTTATATCCTCGTGGAGTTTGTTCCAGCTCTGTGGTGTAGAGTAACTAAATGCTGCTTCTCCATTAACCTGAACCCATTCAACTATGTTTGGTAACAGTTGCCAGCCCTCTACCCGGCTACCTGAGAGGCAGAGAGGGGTCCAAATCGGAAAAGACAGTTACAGAAGTGTTTTGGTCAGGAGCCATTGAGAGATTTATAGACAAGCAGCAGCACTTTGACCTCTATTCTCTGACACACAAGAAGCCAGTGAAGAGACCTGAGAACTGGTGTGATATGTTCAGTTTCCGTGGTCTTTATTTGAACTCTAGCAGCAGCAATCTGAATGAGCTTATCTGAGAGTTTTTTGGGGTAGATACTAGAGGAAATACTTTAAATCACATTACAGTAACCTAACCTGATGGAAACGAAAGCATGGATTAGTTTCTCAAAGTCCTGCCTGGACACACATCTTTTTTTAATGCAGCTCAGCAAATTCGGTGACACATAGGCCTACGTTGCATTTCTTATCGCTGCTCCCACTTGGTCACTGTTGGGAAACCTTTTAATAGGATGCAGCTGCAGCAGAAAATGTTTTTCATTAGCAGTAACTCAACACAGCTCAAATACAGCTCCAAGCCAACCAAGCTAGCTAGTCAGCTAGCTAGTGCTAGCGCTAGCTGGTAACTTAAGGGAAAGTTTGCTGATTTTCTGTTCTGCTGTATATGCAGATGCATGGCGGCAGCACCCGGAGGTCCATGTTTACCCGCCGGTAAAACTCCGCTGGATGACTCGCTTCAGAAGGGATTGAAAATTGGCAACTTTCCCTCTTTAGCGTTTAGCTACGTCATCCTCCTCAGCTCCACCCCCTTGTTAAAATCACCACATGTGGTTTCAAAAAACCAAGACGGGGACTGCCAAATTGCCAAATTCGAGGCTTTAAAACGGCAGCTCACCACCCAACGGGTGACGTCACTGCTGCTACATCCACAAATTCTACAGGTTGAGACACTGAATTTAAGTAAATCATAACAAGTTTTACAACCATTTGAGATTAATTAGTAACTTCCTCTTGGAGCTGCTCTCACTGTGTTTTCGGAATGGAAATCTCCACTACAAGCTCCTTTCTGGTTTAACTCTGATCCTCATCAATTCAACTTGTCATTAACCTTTTTATTGGCTCATTTGACAGCCGGGAAATCACTTCTAAAATGTACTATTAGATCCTGTTGGCACAGAAAAAGTAGGATAGTTTTAACACCATAACAGGAACACAGTCATGATCATCATGCATTATTCATTGCGGCAACATGTTGATAAAGGGTTGGTAGTATTGCAGAATAAAGGTTTAGACTAAGAAAAAAAAAAAACACAAACCAACAGTGAGGCAGTCAATGTGACCTTTGCTCTCTCGTCTTTCTTGTGGAACAGACAACTATATACACACACGTATCAGGAAAGCAGTTGCTGTGTCGATACACATTGGCAGTGTTAGGAAAGTGCACTTTCTACATGAACTAGTTCAAAGTTCAGTTCACAAATTTTAAAATGAACTAGTTCAGTTCATAGTTCATACTTCCAAATTTTGAACTAAGTTCACAGTTCCAAAAATGAACTAGTTCATAGTTCTTTTTTTCCATATGTTGCTGCGAGCTATTATTTTTCAAAATTATTGCCACAGCCCATATAGAACCACAGACCGCAATTATTTTATCAGTTTTACAGGACTCAAGTTTTGAACGGAGTTCAGAGTGACACTTTGGCGGCAGGGGTTTGAGTGGGGACGGGGGTCTGATCTGATAAATGACACATAAATTACATTTTTTTTTAATTTAATTCAGCATTTCTTTGTGTATGTGTGTGTGTATTTTTCCGCTACATATCAAGGCCTGTTTACGGTGTGTTTTAGCCTGGAAGGCTCTATAGAAATCTGGCACCCTATTGAACGAAGTTAAACTGAGACAGCGTGCCGTTCACAGACACCAGAATGAACGAGTTCACAGTAACGTTCATCAGGCAGTAATACAGAACGTTTAGTTCACGTTCCCCCAAAATATGAACGAGTTCATGAACTATCGTTCAATGAACGCGTTCAGGCACAACACTGCACATTGGTGTATTTCTTAAGAAATATTAGCCAGTGTTTATTGAACGTTTTTTATTCTTAGCTTTGCAATTTTGCCATAGAATTGGATTTTTTTCATCCACACCTTAAGAAAAAGCATGTCTTCCCTCTTTGCACAATTCAGTACTCAGACTAGAATGTAACATTTTTGGGGCAATATCAGTGAATCTGCATTGTCAGTGATAATAATTGCTATTATAATGAGTTTTTGGTTCATGATTTCTAATATGGATACAAGATAGTTGTTAAATACTGACAATATAATGAAAAATCCATTTCCTTTGCTAAGTGTTGGCTGTATCCTGCTGATATAAACTGACTTATCACGTACATCCACTCAGCACATTGTCTATTTCTTCTCTACACTGCAGCCTGCAGCCATTGACCAACCCTGAGTCATTCACTCATGGATGTCAACAACCAGTGCCCAAACATACTTCAATGCAAATTGTGGTTAATGACTGTCCAATCGCTAACTTGGATGCAAACATATTTGGTGCAGCTGAGGCCTTGTTTACTCTATGCTCATATGTAAATCAAAACACAATAAAGTTCAGGCAACTTCTTGATCCAGAGGAGACGCTTAAAACCCCTGGATACCGATGTGAAACTGTAGCCAAAATCTTGATGATGGATTGAGTCAACAATGATCGACTGTGTACTGGACATTTTTAATGCTTGTTTTTATACTTTTAACAATGAATCAATGGTTTACTAGATTGTAACACACACACTTAAAGGTCCCATGGCATGAAAATTTCACTTTATGACGTTTTTTAACATTAATATGCGTTCCCCCAGCCTGCCTATGGTCCCCCAGTGGCTAGAAATGGCGATAGGTGTAAACCGAGCCCTGGGTATCCTGCTCTGCCTTTGAGGAAATGAAAGCTCAGATGGGCCAATCTGGAATCTTCTCCTTATGAGGTCATAAGGCCTATATAAAAGCATCCAAAAAGCACCATGTCATGGGACCTTTAATAACAGATTGTATTGCTGCATGTATATATTTGGGTCTCATACACCATATTTACTCTGTAAACCAAATGTTATTTTAGAGCTTGACTTCTTCCTCTGAGTCATTATTTTAATCCTCCCTGAGAAAAAGAAGATGGCAGGACCACAGAGAAACGATAGTGACCGAAACCAATGTGTTCTTTGTTGGTGACATGTTCATTATCTTCACATCACTTCACATGATTGTTCATTCATCTCGAACAAACCGTATGTTGTCAAAGAAAAAAAACTAAACAAAAGAAAAACATATTTTTTCCTATTATTACAGGAAAAAAATCAAATAGATATGCATATACAGCATACAAAATTGTAGGTCATACAACACTTACACTTAAAACAACATGCAACTATACACTAACATTACATTTACATTCCTATATTCAGGTCTCCTTCTTTCTGTATTGGTCAAGTATTGTTTTCTGGAATCTATTTTTAAACTGTATAATATTATGGCTCTGTTTGATATCATTGTTCAATGATCATCCTATTCAAACCATACATTATTTGCTATATCACATTACATATCTATGATGGAAAGGAATCTGGATGAAGACAAAACTTTTATTTTACCAGACCCTTTCTCAAGTGATACAACAAACAGAAAAAGATTGACTGTCGGTCAGTTAACAATTCACTTTACAGAGAAAACAGAGAAAGAGAAGACTAAAAAAGATCTTATTCAAGTAATTAATAATGATGTATTTATCTTTAATGTATGTAATTTCATACTGCACTTTTGGAAACAGCTAAACTGTTTATATACTCTCAATGTGATGTATTATATATGCTATATGCCATAGGACTTTTCCATTTAATCCAAGGGCAGCAGGAAAGACTGGAAGCCAAATATTGGGCTGACTTATCTAGAAAACATTTAAATAAATTATAGAAACGTATCAAACCACTCCTGTAGCAAAGTCCTATTCTCCACCGTCCATATTATTATATTCATTTTCATTTTAGTCATATTTACAGCAATTGCCACATACATTACTTCTATTCATTACAAGCCAATTGAAGAGGCAAAAGCACCCTCTGGATTTGATTGGCTGCCTGGGCCAAGTGTGACATTGATGATTAGTCCAACTCCACGTCTTGCGCTGAAAAGTTAGAATAGATTAACTTTTATGCACGTCTAAAAACCGCTAGTAAAACACACGGGGCAGATACTGTGCCAACGATGGTTTGGCGATGGTGACACGTTTCTAGCCACGCATCTCGATTTGATAGGTGGTGCCTAGGGCTAGAGCCAGCAGTGACTACAAGACTACATGCAGCCTGTATTTAGCCATATTTTGGTTAAAGATTCAGTACCTGGAGCACTGTGGGCAAGAAGTGGATCATGCCACAGGTTTCTATCACTTCTTTTCACAATCAAACTGGGTCATTCTCCATTCTAACTGCTGGGGAATTCAAGCTGACTGAAGCATATTGCAAAAAAAAACACATTCTGTCTACACATTCTTTGAAATAGTAGCTATGTTGTTTTAGGACCAGAGGGGAAAAGAAGAAGAAAAAAAGGAAGCTCTCAGTGTGCGATTTAAGGGATGCATAGCCACTATTAATTCTATATTGTGCAATTGGAGACAAGAAAATCAAAAGACAGTCAAAGTCAAAGTCAAAGTGTTTATTTAGTCTTTTCTTCCTTTCACTCTCTCTTTCCATCTGACACCATCCTGCAGCCAAGATAAAGCTCTCTGTGCAGATTGGTGGCTGTAATATGAGGGCTGGTGTTTGCACAGCCGCTGTTAATGTCATTGGACGGGAGGTCATGTGAGAGGAAAAGTGACAAGCATCTAGATGATAGACTTCCTGACAGAGGCAGTGAGAGAGAAAGAATAAATGCAAGGCTGTGTTTAACGTCAAACTGTTTCATCCGTGTTTGTTTCCTCTCATTTCTTACTCCTGGTATTATTCAAATGTTTTTTGCTTTTGGCCATTGGTCACAGAATTGTAAAGCTGGATCTCGTTGTCACATTTCTTTTTTCATTTCATTCCTTTTTGTTTTCACATAAAGTTATTCATTTGTTTCGCTTTGGTTAAGTCATATTAAAAAACGGGCTAAACGACAAAGAGATGGAGAGACAGCGAGGAAGAGTGAGAGGAGAAAGAGGAGATGGCAAGTGTGTTCGTTCACAGAGGAAAGAGAGATGACGACAGACGATGAAACCGCATTTCGAGGGCATCTTGCTTCCATAATGTCAAGTATTTCCTGTCAGAACAGGGTATTAGTGGGAGACACGCACATGCGGAAAAAAAATGGGATGTCATTTTACAGAGAGGAAGGCAGTTTTTGTTTGACGGGAGGTACAGGGTACCGGGCTGTTTGTGATAGTTCCCTGAGGTTTGTTTGAGTTTCTACTCAGTTCCTCAAAATGTTGCAATATCTCATCTCACCCCATACAGGAACTTGGAATTAGACCAAACCTTCTGTGGCTTAGTTAAGTTAAAGAGTAACTGGTTAAGTTTAAGCAAAGAATACTACTTTGGTAACGTCTGGAAACTTCCACTGTCATTGACTGTAGGAGAGGGTTCATGGTGGAGGATTGAGGAAAGGTTGCCAGTACATGTGCTAGGGTGGTGCTTTAGGGAGTGGGGGAACAGGCAGTCCCTCCAGAAAAACGCGATTATGCGATCGCATAATTCAATGCATAATCAGCCAAAGTCCACATATTTATGTGGGGGCCGCATTTTTTCAAATATGCCGCTCTTTCGCCGCATAAATTGCCGATTTCCACGCAAAATATGCAGGGCTTGCATTATTTCATAATCCCCGCATTTTCGTTGCAAAAAAGATATATATCATAACATATATCCTAACAGAAAATTAAAAAATGTTGCGTTTACTTCACACAAGAGCAGCCATTTTCCGTTATGAAGTGACGTAATTACGCGACGTGAACATCATCAAAAAGCAGGATGTTGGGGGAATGACTTTGTTTTCCCTTTTTCATCAAACCGTAGTTTTTGCAAGTTCCCGCAATTGTTGCAAGTTCCTGCAATTTCATCGCATAAAATTACATAAATATCCCGCATATTCCATCGCATTTTTTAAGAAAACGTGCCGCATAATCAAAGATTTTTGCCCGCAACAATCACCAAAAAACTCCGCATTTTTCTGGAAGGACTGAACAGGTGCGCAAGTGGGTGTGAAAATCCAACACATTCTCACTCCCATCGCGTGAAAAAGCGGCGCGTCTCTTTTAGCGTCATCGGAACTATTAGTGTCACTTTTTGGCGCTCTGGATTGCTAAATTTTCGCTAACCAGTGTATGATGAAGGTGTTGTGAAATGTTTGCTAAAAGCAGAAAGAAATTCATGTTGTTTAGTTTAAAACAGTCTAAAGGAAATGGTAAAACATGTCCATCAAGCTCAAGTTTGTTCACTTTCTTGTTTGTCAAACTGCAACAGATTGAACAGTAAATGTTCACAGTAAAAGACAAAGGTTTTTGGTCGTCATTCAAAGCCATTCCACTACAGAAGGCATGTTGGGTGGGTGAAATTAGAAAGCTAACGTTAGCTAATGAGGAGCAGACGAGTAGGGTTCGGTTCGATGGAAAAAGATTCTAAGGTTCGGCAGAAACCGAACCCCGTCAAAAAGCCCAATATTCGGACAAATCCGAACCCGAATTCTGGATTTGGTGCATCCCTAATAGGGACTTTTCCACCTCTTGCTCTGATTACATGTTTAGTGTTTGTTGTGATTGTTGTGTTTTTTACTGTAATAATCAGGGAGCACCAATGTCATTTTGTTGTAATACTGTCAGACAGTGGTGTAATGAAAATAAAGTCTCTTATGTCTATAGCTTATGTCTTATGAATAGCAAGCGCTGAAATGACAGGAAGACTGACTGACAAGAGGAAAAGAACTCAGAACTCAAATAAATTTTTCCACATGTGGCTCTAATCCTCTTCCATAAGTAAGTATGCAATTAAGAGTTATATTTTTATATTTTATTCTTTAACATTACAATAGAAATGTACATAGTTTTCCATAGAGTGTTGTAATGTTTTCTTACAGGAATTGGTTGCACCTTACTGTAGCAGATTCCTTAGGTTCATCATTTTAAAAATCCTTTCCTCCATGCTTTGGTAAAATCTCAGAGCGCTTTAAAATATTACAAAGGAGAAAGAACACAAACATATACAGGAAAAGGAGGGCTTATAGAGATTTAAAGTGGTAAGAAAAGGAGATGACACAGCTCATCATCTGGCTGCTCCAGTTCAGAGTCATCATCCCCCCCCCGACCCCACTTGTTGGGTTGAGAGGCTGCTACGTGATGCTGGCATGCTCGCTTTAATCCCACATTAGTAAATGGGCAGTCCGTCAGGCAGGCAGTCCAGAGATTAGCGCCTGTCATCTGACCACCTCGGCCGGCCAAGGAGGGGGATTAAACCGAAATAAATGCACCACTTCCTAGTAAACATCAGAATTACAAGCAGGGTGGGGGGGGGGCAGACATGTTTTATAATTAGACAGAGTGCTGGGTGAAGATACCTTTTATTAGTTCCATTTCTTTAGGGAAGAAGGATGCCATTTCTACACATTCATACATGTGGCAGATGACAAAGGGAGACATAAAAAAGACTTTTGCTTTTGCTGTGATGGTGATGTTTTACTGTGATATTAAAAAATAGATACAGGTAGATGAAAGTAAATAATATGAAGGCAACAATATTAGACACCTTCATCTAAGCAAAGGCAAAAATAATTAGTTATTGACTGAGATAAGTTCAAGATTTTACAAATGACATGATGTAATGTTCAAATCAACACAAAAATGCTCAATTTGTAGTTTGATGTTCATGCACTCTATTCCTTACTCATAGATAGATAGATAGATAGATAGAGTAGATTGATCATCCTGGAACAAAGTAAGGTCATTGGGTCAGTGTAACGCTTATCAGTTCAATTTTCTAAGCACAAACGGACATTTGGAAAAACTGAAAAATGGGTTCAAATATCCAATTTTTCACTGACCTCATTGCCAGTGGGTTTATGTTCTTTGATAGAAACAGAACCAAACCTACTACTAAACCATCTCTCTCCCCACAATTTTGCACTCAATCTCATTAGTCAGCCTGCTTCTCTGTCTCCATTCATGCGTGGTTTCATGCAGCTTGAAACAGTCAGACAGCTATCTCTGGTCATGACATCAGGATTATTTAAAGGACCATGCCACTGTTTTTGTGTGCACATATTTTAGTTCTCTAACCAAAAACGTATGCATGATTTATATACATGCCAACCATTGTTTATAGAACACATGAAACATTTTTGTATTGATGTCCTACATTCCAGGCAGCCATTGGTTTCCACACGTTAGTGACACGTTCAGAGGCTTCAGACTCCAGAAATTGTTTACCTTTATTTTTGTCAATACCTGGTACTCAATATTTGAGCATGTGCAAATGTGCAAATGTACACGTGCAACACCCATGTGTGTTTATTCCCGACAACGTAGCTTGTCAATAAAGAGTGAGGCATCTGACTATCATCTGATGTTGTTGGAGTTTCTTGAATATACCAAGTAGAGTTTTTGGCATAGAAATAAAATGGATAGAAAGGCCAGTGAACTTTTTTCAGTGGTCAATTTGATTATTGCAAAACAAAACGGCGATTGTTGTTAGTTGTCATGGTGACAACAATCATAAACTTCTACGTTGGTGCCTCCCCCCAGCAATGTGCTTTTTGTGGATGAAGCTCAGTCAGTGGACATTCAGATTGTGGCCTGATTGGACATAATTTCTCAGTGTCATTTATCAACTGTTTCTGGCTGTCAATGGACGTTCAGATGATGGCCTGGACGGACGGACGTGATATCAACCTGTTTGGTACATCCACAGACGTCGCTTGCTCAGTGGGATGTAAAAGGTCCT